>NW_016819573.1:3983590-4004146 GCF_001698545.2 Rhinopithecus bieti | reverse complement strand
AAAAAAAAAAAAAAAAAAAAAAAAAGATCCTCATGTTAAAATTAAGAACAAGATGAAGAATAGTGGGCTGCAAACTATTGCAGTGAGGTGAACAGGATGTTTATGTCTCCAAACATTGAGTAATTTTTCCAGGCTTGTCTCTAAGGACCTCTCCAGTGACTGCTACGGAAGGCAGAAAGATTCTTCAAACATGTCTTTGTCTTAATCCTCAGAAATGTGAATGTGTTATGTAAGGTTACACAGGAAGGGGAATTAGGTTGCAGATGGAATTAATGTTGTTAACCAGCTGTCCTTAAAATAGGGAGCTTATTCTGGATTATCTGGGTGGGACCAATATAATTACATGGGTCCTTATACGTAGGAGAAGGAGGCAGAAGAGAGAGTTGGTGAGGGGGGTCTGAGACGTGCCGTATTACTGGTTTTGAAGATGGAGGAAGGGGGCCATGAGCCAAGGAATATGGGTAGCTTCTAGAACCTGAATAAAACAAGAAAAGAGATCTCCCCTAGAGCCTCCAGAAAGAACACAGCCCTGCTGACACCTGGAGAGATCCTCATTGAGCATCTGATCTGCAAAACTGTAAGATAAAAAATTTGCGTATTTTTAAGCCATTAAGTTTGTGACAGCAGCAATAGGAAAGTAATACATATCCCTGTGTTTCTGCAATTGCCTTTTCCTGGTACAGCATTTTATTTATTTGTTAATATCTTATTTATTTTCAAACTATATTGGGAAGAGTCCTAAGGTTCCACTGGAGTGCCTCAGCGGCCATGAAGAAGAGGAAATAGGGACGGGAAAGGCAGAGGCAACGGGACCCTGGGATGCCCGCCCATGCTGCTATCAGAGCCATACTGCAATTATCTAGTTTGAATACTAGGATTCTAGGAAAAAATGTTTGAAAGCCATCACTGACACCATAGAGAAAAGTTTCACTTTCAATAATAAAATATAACATTTATTGACCATTTATATGTGCCAGATGCTGTGCTTAGCAGCTTATATAAATTATCTTATTTAGTCTCCATAATAGCTAAAAGAGATAGGTATCATCTTCACAAATGGGGAAGCTGAGGCTCAAAGAAATTAGGTAACTCAACCAAGCTTCCATAGCTTGCAAATGGCAGAGATGATATTTTAACTTAGGCTATCTGTACCTGTCTCTAGAGTCTGCAGTCTTAGGCAAGTGGGTCAAACTTCTGACTGGAAAAGAACTTAGAGGAGTACCACATTGGTATAATCCAGAAACCAAACATATTTTGTATGGTGGAAGATATTTATGTGGGAAAGAGGCAAAAGCCTGCATTTGGATTCCGGAACACAATTGCATCATAGTATGGATATTTCACGAAAATTGATCAGGTTATTTGCTCATTTATTGCAGAGAAGTGTTTCCACTGAGTGGAAGGATACCACCTTCTGAGTGTGTTACAAATCTGAGATTCTAGGATCCTGTAATAAGAAAGTTCTTTACACAACAGAATGGGCTGTCTCACTACATTGCGAGTGCCTCATCGCTGGTGGCAGTCAGGAAAAGAGCTAGTGTGCATGGGGACAAGTTGATTTAAAGTCACTTTTAGATGTAAGATTCTACAATCTAAAGGTTGCTGAGCATAAGGCCAAATGTCTCAAAGCCTTAGTGTTTGACTTTAAGCAACATCATCTTTCCTAGACTCACCTGGCAGAAGAAATCCTAGACTGATAGATTCAGCCTCAGGGTGGGACACTCAGTGGGCTTGGGTTTTATCCTAGAAGAAATGGGAATACACAGCAGGTGTTTAAGCAATAACCTCATATTAACATATTTGCATTTTTGAGAGGTAAGTATATCAGGGACAAGAAATTTGATTGAGAAGAGCAGCTGCAGCTTAACAGCTGCAAAGGCCCAAGTGAGAGACATTTCTAGGCCAGAGCAGACGGAGCAAGAAGTCTTGGGCTGAGAGCGGGAAGGGAAGGGTGGAGTCCAGGACAACACCCAGGTGAGGGCTGGGCTGGGCGGAGCTGTCCAGAACAGGCGGTGCTGGTGCCCGCAGGCTGCAGGAACACTAGGGCACAAGACTGTCCACAGGGAAGCTTGTCTGGGGAGGAGCACTGTGGGAAGTGGGTCATAGTCTTGGACGGCTCCACAGATGGATTAGTCAGAAGTGGGTCAGGAGCTGGAGGTCGGGCGTCAAGACAGGTGGAGCCCTGTAATCCCTACCCTACCTGTGATTTAGGAAACAGGTGAGGATAAATGAGAGTCTGGCTTTACGGACCTCTGGGTGTACTGAAGGCCGCAGAGAGGGAGATGTCATTGCATGGCTGTGAACCCATTGACCAAGAAGCCCAGCATCACTACCATCCCATTCCTCATCCATTTGGTGATCCCATATTTACCAGACATGAAGGAAAACAGAATTTTGGGAGACTTCTCCAGCTGCCACTTCCCCCTGGACTTCAGACTAAACTAATTCATTCTCTTTAGAAATTCAACCACATGTACCTATTACTCTAGGAAAACCATGTTTCCCCCCAGTTAGTGTTTTGATATGTTAGTCTCTTTTAATTCTACTTATTAACACTCTGCCTCTCCTTTCCTGTACATGAAACCGGGGCTCAGTTTCATTATCTATAAAATGGAGATAATAGTAGTGACCGTTATTACATAGATAGGTAATGCAAATTCAATTCTTAGCACATAGTACATATCCAGTGCAAGTTAATTGTTGTCAGGAAGGATATGTTAAACCAAATGATGAGGAATCAGACTACTCTCATGGGATCAGATGATTCTGATAAAGGGTTTTGTGGAGAGGAGAGTAGAAAGAAGAAAGAGGCATAAAAACAGAAGTAAGGCCAGGAACACAGGGTAGCAGAGTCAAGAGGGTTAGGATGACAGTTTGGGGGATGCCAAAGCCAGAAGGCAGGGAGTAGCACACTACCACATTACTCAGATGCACCTGCTCATGATTTTATTCAGCTGCTGAGTCTGACTCTCAGGTAACTCAAGTGTGCTGGTCTCAGGACAGAGCCATCTATGTGTGTATATCTATGTGCACTGCAGCCACCTGTAGAGTCTGGAAAACCTACTTCTAATTTTAGTTTTTGGCATTTACCTACTGTGTGATTTTTCCCAATCTACTTCTCCTCTCTCCATGTAAATGTCTTCAGCTGTAAAATGAAGGAGCTGGGTGAGGTTGTCTCAGTGATGCCTCCCACCTCTGACGCAGAATGCTGAGCCAATTCTGTCTGGTCCAGTATTCTCCCTGACAAAAAATGTCAACCTGAATGATAGTTTTGTATGACCTTTATTGAGGGTCTATAATATGCCAGGTCATGGGGTAGGCACTTTTACATCCATAAACACATTTGGTCTTCAGAACACATCTACCATCATGGGTTCTGAGTCCCATGTTGACAGTACCAATAGTATATTATCGTCTCTATTTCTTTCATGTCTTATTGTATTGGTTGAATGCTATCATTCTCCTAATGCTGTTTAATACTTTCAACACTGATTTTCATTCTCTTTCTGAGCCCCAAATTGCTTCGGGAAACTGTCTTCCTGATTCTCCTGTTCTCCTCCAATTCTTTCCTTTATATTCCCAGGGAGACAGATCTTGTATGGCATAGATACATTTCTAGCCATTGTCAGGCTATTGACTGTGCCATAATTCCAAATACTTTGAATCAAGGTCCTCCTAGTATATAGAAAATTGTGGTTAAGGATAAGCCTTAGGCTATGGAGCTGGCAAGAGCTGGACAGGGCCAGAGACCATCCAAGCAGACTGGGTTCCAGTGGGCAATAATAATAATAGCTAACATTAATTGAACTGTTATTTTTCTGGCATTGGGTTAACCAGTGGTTCTCAAGCAGGGCTGATGTCAAGAAATTTTGAGAAGTATCTGAAGACATTGAGTTGTCACAACTGAGCAGGAGGTGGGCTGCTGGCCTCTAGAGGATAGGGGCCAGAGATCCTGCTAAGTGTCCTACAAAGCACAGGATGCTCCATACAACCAAAAATTATCTGGACTGAAATGTCAATAATTTTGAAGTTGAGAAACTTTGGGTAACTCTCTTTGTGTGATTATTTCATTTAGTCATCAAACTAATCCTGTGAAGCAGGTATTACAGTTATTATTACCATCTCTATTTTACAGATGGGGAAACTGAGGATTAGATGCATAAAGCGATTTGTCCAAGTTCACCAAACTAGAAGATGACAGAGTTAGGCTCTGATCCCAAGTTTGCCTGACTCCATGTGCACGCTGTTGCTTTGCTGGAGACTAAAAGGTCAGGTCAACTGAGCATGTAGGTCAGGACAAAGAATATGGTCTGTGGATTGATTCTTAGAGGTTTCTCCGGAGCTCAGAGCTCCCTTTAGCCCAGTAACTACCCAACCTTGCTGCCTGTGCAAGAGAACAAGCAATGTTCTCTGAGCCCCTACCTGTTGGGGGCAGTTTCCCAAGGGTCCTTGGGTTGATCTGGGAGCTGACCTTGATTGTTCTTAGCTGAGCTGAGCTGAGCTGAGCTGGAGAAGGCAGGGCCACCATCCCAGTGACTTAAGCCCCACGGTCCTATGACTCTGACCTCTGCAGCTTTGGAATCAAGCGCAGGGAGGAGCCTGGCTGACAGCTGGAGACACATGCTCACAGTCAAGTGAGCAATGCGGCAACTAGCCAGGAGTCAGATCTCCTCCTCCAATTTTATCTGCAACGTACTCAGAATATCAGCACAATGCGGAGTCCACAAATGCATGCATGATAGTAGGATCCTGATAATGAGTGAAAGAATAAATAAAATGGGTGAATACATACATTTTCTATGGGGTCAGGTCTTAAAATACAGTGAATGAGCTGGGCATGGGTGGAAGAGGGGAAGGCAGGGCTGGGCCAGTGAAGTGATACATTCCTGGGTGGGGTGATGCCAACTCTTCTGGATAAGCCTGCAGAGAAGCAGCTGGAGCTGCATCTTATAGAACACAAGCCATGGGGGACTGCAGGGAGGTTGTGTTCTGAGCACCTTGTGGGCTTGACTGATTTCTGGACTTCATTGTTGAGGGCTGTTGGCAACCAGGCTTTTAACTTAGTAACCTCCAGCCCCAGGGGAAGCAGAGCCTAGAGCCATCTGTCCCAGGACCTCCCCTGGGTGAGGGTTGAGGCCCCAGCTGGACTCACCAATTGACTTATTATTATTGAGGTGGAAATAATTCTCAATATTCTGATTTCCCCTTCTAGGTCCTTTCAAAGACTATATTTATACAGAAGGACCAGGGAAACCGGCTCGAGTCACAGCACTCTGGGATCTTTGTTGTTTTGTTTCCTCTATGGAGAAAGGAGAGGAGGGGACAAAGGGAAAAAAGAAACTGAAATTCACTGAAGGTTTATTTTGGTTTGAGAACTTGTCACAATCTCATAAGGGAGGTGGTGAAGTGCTGTGCCTCAAAGCATGTTGTCAGGTAGAGCCGGGTCACCAGTGACTTGGGTAGGTGTCCTTATCTTTCTAAACCTTAGTTTACTCATTGGTAACGTGGGGATATTTGTGTCTACTTTCTAGAGTTGTGATGAAGATTTGATGAGCTCATGCACAAGATGTGCTTACCCCAATGGCTGCTACAAAATAGGTGATCACTAAGTATTAGCCAGCGATTATGATTTTGAATCAGATACTCTTAAGCCCCCTTGGAAGTGGGACTCACTGTCTCCATTTTACATATGAGGAAGTCGAGGCTCAGAGGGTTTATTACGATGCAGCTTTGCTCTCAGTTCCTCTGGCATGTCGTGGCTGACCTCCAAGACCAGGTCAGGTGCCCCTTCTCTGTGCTGCCCTGGCCCCTGCACTTCCCTCTCAGCTTTGATTGCACCACAATGTGAGCCCGTTCAAAGTTACAGCCCCCACCACACTGTAGTCCATGGGCACAGGCTCTGGGCCTAGAGACCCGTTCTCTGTTGCATTCTCAGCACCTAGCAGGGTGCCCGGTATGTGGTGAAAACTGCCACTGTATCAGCTGGCTGATAGGTAATTCAGGACCATTTGATTTAGTGGTCTGAATGATTTTGCTTCTTTCTCATAACAATAGTGTGTGTGTGTGTGTGTGTGTGTGTGTGTGTGTTCTTAGGAATGATGATTAAAGTGAGTGTCTGGGAACATCCCTTAGATCTTACCAGGTCTCTTCTCTTTGGCATATCGACAATGGCAAACCCGGTTTATTTTACCTCTCTCCACCAATTTCTAAGGAATCCAGGACACAACATAAAATTCTCAAAGAGAGACAGTAAATGTGTCATCCATTTAGAAGGGATTGGGAGTCAGTTACACACTGTGTTCGTGCAGAAATATGTAAATTACAGTGGGTTCTTGCAAGTTACATGGAAACAATGGCAGATTTCAGCATGGGGTTCTTAATCTTTCAACGACTCAGTTTATTTCTTCCACTTTTCACTCCTAGCTTATCTATCCCTCCCATCTCTCATGAGGATTGCTAAATATGGGACTTTGGCCAGCTGCTGGAAGGTGAGCTCAACTCCACAGAATATCTGTCCCTGGTTCCTTGATTCATTCATGCATTCACTCATTTGTTGTTTTCGGCATCTATCCTGTGCCAGGTACTGTGCTAAGCATTGGGCATACAAAGCAGCAAAAAGGGAGACAAGTCTCTGCCCTCTGGAGTTTATAGTCATATAGTTATGCCAAGAATCCATAATTGTCAATAGATATAAGTGTTTTAAAGGAAAAACTATCATTCTTTGGAGACTTGTCCTAGACTGAATGGTCAGGGAAGACTTTCCCATGGAAGTAAAACTGAGCAGGGATCTGAGGAATGGACAGAAGGTGGCTCATGGTTGGTAGTGGGAGACGGTTTCATACAAAGTAACCAGTATGTGCAAAGTCTTTGTAAAGAGAGTTGGAACTAAAAGAGAGAATTAGAACTAAAAGGAGGCCCTTAGGGTGAGGACATGGAAGCTGGAGGACCACAGAGTGTGAGCCAGGCTGAACAGATGGGCAGTGGTAGACCCCATGGGGCTTTACAGGCTAAGATGAGGGTTTACCTTCTATTCTAAGAAAAGTGAAAGGCATAGCAGGCACTTAAGAAGCTGTAGGACACACTTATTATTATTATTTTTTAAATATTGTTCTGGCTGCTGTGGGGAGAATAAAGGATGTCTGAGTAGGTGTGGGGAGACAAGGAATGAGACAAATGTGATTGTCTAGGGGGCAGACAATAATGACTGTTTGGACTCAGTGGGAGTATGGAGGTGGGCACCAGAATATGGGCTTAGAGGGGAGGATCAGAAGGATGTGGGGCTTGAGGCGAAGGGAATTGTCCATAGAGACTTCTAGGTTTCTGGTTTGGTAACTGGAAGATGTTGGCTACTCAGAGACATCAGTGACACTGACAAAGGGAGAAGTTGGGCAGGTGTAGGGAGGCAGATAATGAACCTGCCTTGTACCCAATGAGTCTTAGACCCTGTGGGACGTGCGAGTGTAGCTGCTCGTGGGCATTAGATATATGTGTGCATCTCTCCCATGCTGGGGTCTTTAGAGAGCCAATTCCAGAACTCATTTAAACTGCTTTATTTCTTTGTTGTCAAGTTTTGATCAGGCCATAGTTAAGGCACCTAACTTCCATTTCTTTCATAGTAAAGTTTTTGAGTGAGAAAATGTGGTCCTACCAATAAGAGGGGAACCTGGCTCTACTTATCACCATGGTTAAGGAGATATAATGAAAAGCCAGCTTGAAAGGGCTTTACCTGAGCCCTAAGACAACCTAATCTCTCTGAGAGACCTCTGAGCCTGGAGCTGGGAGGGGTTTTTCTCACCTGTGTAGAGGTGGTAGGCGGGTTATATTGAGTTAGAGGTAGCATTTATCTTTATTCTGATTAAGTACTTACCTATCTTTCTTTCATAGTTTTTAGTAGTGTCATTCATTTGTTTATTGATTCCTTTAGCCAACTTTTATTGAGTATACTGTTTTGGATGTTGAGGATGTACAGAGAGTAAGCTGGGGTTTCAGCTCTCATGCAGATTGCACTCCAGTTGGGGAGACAGGCAATAGTCAAGGAAACAAACTTGCAAACAGTGTTAGTTTTCAATGACATTGGGGAAGGGCTCTCTGAGGGGTCACATTTGAGGGGCATCTGGTGGAGCCAGACAGTTATGCAAAAGGCCAGATGGTGATTGGGGACAGCTGTAGGATCAGCCACATGTGGGTCCTGCGAAAGCATTTTTGAGGAATAGAAAGAAGTCCAGGGTGTTGGTTCAGCAAGTGAAGGGGAGAGTGATAGACGAGACTGTGGAGGCCATAGGGGCAGACCGTGTAGGACTTTGTAGGCTATGGAAGAGTTTGCTCTCAGTGCATTGGGGAAGTACTGCAGGTTTTAAAGCATGAAGGTGATCTGCCCTGATTTGTTACCAAAAAGATCACTCTAGTTACCATGTGTGGAATGGATTGTTGGAAGGTGAAGAGTAGAAGTGAGTAGTCCAATGAGAAGGATGTTGCAGTTGCCCACTGGAGAGGTACTGAGGGCTGGTTCCAGGTGGTAGTGGTGGTCACTGGCTCTCAAGGTTTCATCTATAGGCTTAGATAAATAACAAATGTCTCATGCCCAGAGGGACTCTATAATCTGTCATCAATTTCTTGCCCTAATACCATTATAACTATTTTCCAAAACTAGCAAGGGTGAGTAGGGAGTTGTCCCTTGGTATCCATGGGGGAATGGTTCCGGGATCCCTTTCAGATACCAAATCTGAGGATGCTCAAGTTTCTTATATAAAATGGTGTAGGTATTTGCATATAAGCTGCCCACATCCTCCTGTATACTATAAATCATCTCTAGATTACTTATAATACTTAATACAATGTTAAGTACAAAATAGTTGTTACACTATGTTGTTTTTCCATTTGTATCATTTTTATTGACATCTTGTTATTTTTAATTAATTAAGTGTCAAATAATTTTGGTCAGAGGTTGGTTGAATCTGTGGAGGTGGGACTCTTGGATAGAGAAGGCTGACTATAAATAACTCTTTCCATTAAGCAATCTGTATGTTTGATTTCTCTTATCTTTTAGCATCATCGTTGTTGTTTTCACTAACAAAGTCATTGAAAAATAAATGATTTGTGTTATCTTTGGGGATATATAATAACAGAGGTAGGAAGATGTACAAGTGGATAATCCTCTAGGCATGCAGGTGGGTTTGCAGTCTAGCTTTAACTGATAACAGACATCTAGGTCTTGGGAAACATTCTTGTAAGTTTGAGTTGCATTTTCAAATGCATGAAAAGCCATGATTTGTTTAAGAAAAGCCAAATAGTTCACTGTGCCCAGAACATAGTTTAGGTGCCAGAGTAGTGATTTGGTGGTGATGGTGGAGGTGGAATATCTGGAGTAGAAAGTAGAAAGGTTTTGATAGATAGAATTTGGCAGCAGTAAAGAGCTAATTAAGGTTTCAGTACAGACAGTGACATGTTCAAATGAATGCTTTAAAAGGATCATCCTGGCTGCAGGGAGGAGAATGGATTAGAGAGGGTGAGGCTGGAGGTGGGGAGCATGAATAGGAATAATCCCAGGGAATTATGTGATGAATGTTTAGATGGTGGAGATGGCAGGGCCTGGTTGGATGTAGAGGGAACAGGTATGAGGCAGAGACCAGTTGGGAGAATTCCAAGGTTTCTGGCTTGAGTGACTAGAGGGATGGCAATGATATGGCAATAGATTGTTATAGATACTGAAGTGCCTTGTTTCTGTGTTTTATAAAATAAAAAGGAAGATACTGTCAATTGCAAAAACTGTTGGAGTTCTCCCCCTCACCTCCTGTATCTTCACCCCTCTGAAATATATCTTTGCAGCTCCTGCCATCAAAAGTTGGAGTCTGTTTCCCCACCCCTTGAATCTTGGCTGGCTATAGATCCACTTTGGACAACAGAATGCGGTGGAAGTGATGCTATGCCAATGCTGAGGTGAGGCCTCAAGAGGCCTTGTGGACTGTGACTCTTTTGGAACACTGCCTAGCTGTCACATGAACAAGGCTACTGGATGATGAGAGACCCTATGGAGCCAAAACATGCCTTTCCAGCTGAGACCCTCCTAGTCTAGCCAGGCCCTAGCTGCACAAGCTGGTGACCAAAGATACATGAGTGAGTCCAGCTGAGAACTCCCTAGCTGAGCCCAGCCCAAACTGCTGATCCACTGAGTTGTGAGCTACATAAATGACTGTTGTTTTAAGCTATTATGCTTTTGGGTGCCGTGTTAGCAAAAGTGAAGTGATGCCAGTATTTATGAAATAGATGTAAAGCTTTACTGAACTCTCCAGTGTGGATGGAAGATTAAATTAGAATAAGAAAGCCTCTTGCTTAACCCTCTGATAAAATTTTCAGGATTTTTTTTAGTGAATCAGTCAGTGTGCATTTTTCCAGAAAATGCATTATACCCCTTTGATGACCTTAGTTCTTATCCCTGTCATGATGGGGTTGTGCTAGATTAGGGTGACAGAGGGTGATCTCACTCCTGGTTTGTCTGGAAGTCTCCTGAAAGTCCCACATCCTGGGAAACTCTTCAGTCCCAGGTGAGCCTGGACAGTTGGTTACTCTACATCTACACTTCACTTTGTTGTTTGCAAGTCAGATGTGCCCACATTCACCTATGGGCTTCTGATGACAAGGTAGGCTTTAATCTGATCTGTTTTACAGATGGTAAACCTGAGATCCAGCAGGTCCAAAGTGCCCACTCTGGATCACTGAGCTAGACGGCAGAGAAAAGAGGAGTTGAACCCAGGTCAGCCTAATGCTGTTCCTCCCGACCTGATGCTTCCGGGGTGGTTACACCAACCCTTTATTATTGGGCTGTGAAGTGAGGGGCTGCATCTCAGATCCATTCCCCAGCAGCACGAATGCTTTTCCATTTTGATGATTTACAAACACCAGTGAGGTCTGACACCAGGGGAGGAGACCGTGGCTTATTCTGTAGCTCACGCTTTGTAGAGATGACTTGAGCCACTGGCAGCCTTGACCTAACCATCTGAGGCCAGAAGAGTTGCCACCCCAGATCCGCAGATGGCAATATAAGTGAGACTCAGCTCCAGAGAAAGACCTTGGAGAATCCAGAAAAAGACGAGACGTGGGAGGGGAAAGGGATGGGAATAGAGAACTGGTTTCATCTCTCTCAGGAACCTTGTTGAGGCTTTATCGTGAACTCTTTGTTTAAAAAAAATCATTTTTCATACATTCAGAATTCCAAGCTGCTGAAAATTTCCTCCTGTGATGAGACGCATTCAGAACAAAACGTGCAGCCTGATTTGTCTTTCCCCAAAATCAAAGGCAGTTTTCTAAAGAGACTGCATTTGCCACACAAAGGTGGCAGATGTTTGCTGAGATTATAGCTGCACAAGCGTTCCGCACGTTCAATCTTGGGAGCATTTCAGTTTTTGAAAGGAGAAACAGTTTTGTGTCATTCCTGGGTGCCCAGGAAGCTTCTGGTACCTACAGTGTGGAGCTCTGGTGGGGTGTGGACAAAGGCAGATTTGCTCACCTGGTTTTCCATGATCTGGATGTCTTGCAGAGCAGTTGCTGAGTAAGACTGGGCTGAAGCACAGTGTGGTAGGAAGTCAGCTCATCAAGTACTCCATAGCAGCTATGTGTACCCCCATAATGGTGTTAGGTCCTCCAGGCAGGGATGTGTGCCCTTCAAGGTGCTGCAATTCTTATTCTTGCCCTCATGGCCTTTGTAGTCTGAAGGCTTTCTGGGCCCACAAACTTAGAAAGTTGATTTTAAAGTTGAGCTAGTTTTTAACTTCCCAAACATATTTACTCTCATTCCTTCCCTTCTCTTGATTTCCTGTGCTGGAGAACTGACAGTTTCCCAGATTTCTCTCTTTCCCCCATCCCTGGAATATAATCAGTCATAGAACCTTGAATCTTCTATCCCCAAAATGGAACTCAAAACCCAACCTCTTTTTCCATCTGCAATGCAGATGGAATCCCTTCTCCTCACCCCCATCCATGGGAAACACCTTTGTCACACCTCCCATACTGTCCCGCAGCTACCCTGGAAGCTACTGGAAGTTAGAATCAGCTTTGCTTTCTTAGTAAGCTAGCACAGGGTCAGCATGCATTTGGCATTTATTGACTTTTTTGAATGAGTGAATGAATGAATGAATGAATGAATGAATGAATAGGTAATGATGTCAATGACGGACTATTCCTCAGCCATGTCCCTTTAGATTTCTCTGTTGGTCTCCGTTGGTGCATGTCTCTCTCTCTCTCTTTTTAAACTTAATTTATCTTTTAACATGGCCAACTCCTATTTATTCTTCAAGACCCAGTGCCCATGTTAACTCCCCCAGGAAGCCTTCTCTGACACAGTCTGCCTGTGTGGCTGATTCACTTTTTCTTTTCTTTTTCTTTTTTTTGTGACTGAGTCTTGCTCTGTCGCCCAGGCTGGAGTGCAATGGCGCAATTTCGGCTCACTGCAACCTCTACCTCCTGGGTTCAAGCGATTCTTCTGCCTCAGCCTCCCAAGTAGCTGGGACTGCAAGCACATACCACCATGCCTGGCTAATTTTTGTATTTTTAGTAGGGATGGGGTTTCACTATATTGTCCAGGCTGGTCTCGATCTCCTGATCTTGCGATCTGCCTGCCTTGGCCTCCCAAAGTGCTGGGATTACAGGCTGGTTGACTTTTTCTTCTGTGCTTCCACAAAGCTTGTGCTTGTGCACATAAGAATCAGTATTTCAGTGTCTATATGTATGTTTTTTCTTGTTTGTCTCTTCCAGGGATAGCAAGTAGATTTAATTTCACACTTTTGTTTTGCCTATTGTTGCTGCTTGAAACAGTATTGAGCTGGATACTGAAGGTAGCTTTTCATCATTATACTGTCTGATTTCTGTCTATCAGAGGGAGTGGGCTTATTTCCTCAACAGCAGTAACTCTGAAGAGCATGATGTTAGTTAAGAAATCTGTGTGTGTGGATCAGCCTGCCAGTTGCTGTGGCTTCTGAAACTTTAAGCCTGGTTGGTTCAGAGAGGCTAAAGCCTATTGATCTCAAAGCTTGGGTGGAGAAGGGGCTTGAAGCTGTTCTTCAGCCTCAATTCTGTTCCCTGTGCTAGATGACTGATAGAAGAGGAAGTTCTCTCCATTCGCAGCCTTCTCTATGGCAAACAGATGCGAGGCATGAGACGTTGTATTCTGATGGTCACGGACTTTGGGTTGGACTGAGTTGGAATTGCCATACCACCACTTACTAGCTGTATGATTTGGGGCATGTTACTCAGCCTCTTAAAACTCTTGTTTCCTTAATTAGGAAAAGGGATTTGTATAAAAGTCAGCCTTTATAGAATCTCTATTATATGCCAGGTGCCATGTTTTATTTTATTTTAAAATTATTTTAAAGACAGGCTCTCATTCTGCTGCCCAGGCTGAAGTGCTGTGGCGATTGTCACTCACTACAGCCTCAAACTCCTGGTCTCAAGCAATCCTCCAACCTCAGCCTCCCAAAGCTCTGGGGTTACAGGCATGAGCCATCATGGCTTGCCTTATTGTTATTTTTGGTTGTGGTTAAAAAACCTATAACACAAAATTTACCATCTTAACCAGTTTTAAGTGTATAGTTCAGTAGTGTTAAACACATTTATATTGTTGTGTAATGGACCTCCAGAGCTTTTTTATTTTACTAAACTGAAACTCTATACACATTGAGAAACTCTTCATTTCCCCTCCCCTCAGCCCCTGGCAGCCACCATTATAATTTTTGTCTCCATGAATTTGACTACTTTAGATACCTCATAAAAATGGAATCATATAGTAGTTGTTTTATTATGACTGGCTTATTTCATTTAGCATAATGTCTCAAGGTTCATCCATAGGGTAGCATGTGTCAGGATTTCCTTTTTTAAGGATGAACAGTATTTCATTGTATGCGTAGACCATATTTTGCTTATCCGTTCTTCTGTTGATAGACACTTGGGTTGCTTATACTTCTTGGCTATTGGGAATAATGCTACTTTGAGCTCTTGCTTTCAGTTGTTTGGGATATATACTGAGGAGTAGGATTGCTGCATTATATGATAATTTTAATTTTAAATTTTTTTTAGGAATCATCATACTGTTTTCCATAGCAGTTACACTATTTTGTATTCCCACCAATAGTGCACAAGTGTTCTAATATCTCCACATCCTTACCAACATTCATTAATTTCTGCTTTAAAAAAAAATTTAGGGCCGGGCGCGGTGGCTCAAGCCTGTAATCCCAGCACTTTGGGAGGCCGAGACGGGCGGATCACGAGGTCAGGAGATCGAGACCATCCTGGTCTACACGGTGAAACCCCGTCTCTACTAAAAAATACAAAAAAACTAGCCAGGCGACGTGGTGAGCGCCTGTAGTCCCAGCTACTCGGGAGGCTGAGGCAGGAGAATGGCGTAAACCCGGGAGGCGGAGCTTGCAGTGAGATGAGATCCGGCCACTGCACTCCTGGGCAACAGAGCGAGACTCCGTCTCCAAAAAAAAAAAAAAAAAAAAAAAAAAAAAAAAAAATTTAGCCATTCTAGTGGGTGTAAGATGATATCTCATTGCAATTTTGATTTGCATTTCCCTAATAATTAGTGATGTGAGCATCTTTTTATATGCTTTTCGCCATTTGTACATCATTCTTTAGAGAAACGTTAATTAATTTTTTGCTTCATTTTAAATCAGGTTTCTTGTTTTGCTTATGTTTTTGTTAAGTTGTAGGCAGTTCTGTATATATTCTGGATATTAACCCATAATAGATATATGATTTGAAATATTCCTCCCATTTTGTGGGTTGCCTTTTCACTCTGTTGATTTGTGTCTTTTGATGCACAAAAGTTTTTTAAAATTTGATATAGTCCCATTCATTTATTTTTTTGCTTTTGTTGCCTGTGCTTTGAGTGTCATATCCTGGGAATCCTTGCCAATCCCAATGTTCATGAACTTTTCTCCTGTTTTCATCTAAGAGTTTTTAGAGTTTAAAGTTTCAAACATACTGAGTTTCAGTTGTATCTTGGGAATCTTGCCAAACTCATGCATGGAAGCTTTTCTCCCTGTTTTCTTCTGAGAGTTTTAGAGTTTCAGAGCCTATGGTTTAGGTCTTTATTTTGAGGTTATTTTATACATGGTATAGGTAATGGTACAACTTCATTCTTTTGCATGTGAATATCCAGGATTCCCCAGTACTATTTACTGAGAGATTGCCCTTTCCTCACTGAATGCTCTTGGGCACCTTGTTGAAGATCGCTTAACCCACACGAGAGGATTTATTTCTGGCTCTTTATTTTATTCATTGGTCTATGTGTCTTGGTCTTTATGTCAGTCACACTGTTTTGATTACTGTAGCTTTTGTATATAAGTTTTGGAAATCAGCTTCCAACCTTTGTTCTTCTGTTTATAAGGTGTTGACTGTCAGGGTCCTTAAGATGCCTTACGAATTTTAGGATAGTTTTTTCCATTTTCTGCAAAAAAAAAAAAAAAAAAAAAAAAAAAAGCCATTAGGATTTTGATAGAAATTTCATTGAATCTGTAGATTGCTTTGAGTAGTATTGACATTTGGACAATATTAAGTCTTCTAATCCACAAGCAAGAGATATCTATCCGTTTATTTGTGTCTTCTTTAATTTCTTTCAGCAATGTTTTGGGGTTTTCAGTGTACAAGTCTTTTGCTTCTTTGGTTAAGTTTATTCCTAAGTATTTTATCCATTTCTTTTTTTTTTTTTTTTTTTTTTTTGAGACACAGTCTTGCTCTGTCACCCAGGCTGGAGTGCAGTGGCATGATCTCAGCTCACTGCAACCTCTGCCTCCTGGGTTCTACCCTGGTGTCTACCAATTAGCTGAGACTAACAGGTGTGAACCACCATGCTCAGCTAATTTTTGTGTTTTTAGTAGAGACAGGGTTTCGCCATGTTGGCCAGGCTGATCTTGAACTGCTGACCTCAAGTGATCCTCCCGCCTTGGCCTCCCAAAGTGCTGGGACTACAGGTGTGAGCCACTCCACTTGATCCATTTTATCCTTTTTGATACCATTGTAAATATAAATGGAATTGTTTCTTAATTTCTTTTTGCATATTTCATCATTAGTGTATAGTAATACAACTGATTTTTGTGTGTTGATTTTGTATACTGCACCTTTGGGGAATTTGTTTATTAGGCAATTTAAATGTTTTACTTGTGTAACCTCATTTAGTCTTTAGGGCCGCCCAGTGAGGTAGGTATCATTACTACCCTCATCTTACAGATTAGAACACTGAGGCTCAGAGTGCTTGGGTAACATCCCCCAGGTGACCTGGTTGGAAAGGCTCCTACCAGACCTTTCCTGGATGGAAACTCAGACATCCATTACTTTTAGTCATGATATTTATTAATTGCTTTTTGATAAGGAGTTTTATAAGAGTTACATGAGTTAATCTTTAAAAGTGCCTCACATAAGACTGAATACTTAATAAGTGATAGTTTTTTTAATACTTAAATAAAACTTCATTGAGCATGCAAAATTAAAGGACTCACAACATTGCAAGTAAAAATAAATTCAAAGGGATTCTCACCCGAAACATTCTGGCAAAATATTTCAGTTATGAAGATAATTTATTTTATATTAGAACCATCAAGGAGGAAAAAAGACTCCTTACAAAGAATACAAAAAACTGGCTGTCGATAGCTGGACTTTTCTTTTGTTCTTCTAGATGGAGGAGCCTCTACAAGGGTTTGAAGGGAGAAATTTGGAACCTAAAATTTTGAAGACTTCATAGTAAAAGCAATGAAGTACAAGCAATAGATAGACATTCTTGGAGATCTAGAGACTTGAAATAGAGATGTAAGACAAATCAATGTGAAGAATATGAGAATGGGGGAATTATGGTATGAAAGGGCATGTTTCTTTTACAAAACTTAGACCCCAAGATTCAGCAATCCAGCTGGATGCTATGTTTTCAGGTAATAATAATTCTGCACCCTTGAGCTTAGTCCTCACAACTTCCCTCAGCTGCTCTTCTGCAACTTCACTGAGACCAAGAATTAGATTTCCGTATTTGTATGTTTCTTAACACAAGTTACATCACTTAATTCAGAAAAATAGGGATTAGGAGAACCAAAGTCATTTGTGGACTTGCATGGGTCTCACAATAATTGAGTGGCATTGTGGAATTCCTGCTGAGTTTGTCAAAACGCAACCTCAGCCTGACACCAGAGTCCACTACACCAGAGCACAGCTGGGACTGACAGAGGCCTCTGGACCTGTGCTGCCATTTCCCCTGGCTGCTTGGATTGTCTGCGTCTTGAGGGCAACAGGCTGTACCAAGAGGCATCCACAGATGCCTGCCTTTCTCTAATAATTTCTTCTGGGCGATACCAGAGTAAGGCTGAAGAGTCCTGACTTGATAGTCCCTGCGAGGTTGCAGTGCAGAGTAGGGGCCCAGACTTCCCAGGCATGCCCAGCCCCAGAACCTTCCTGCCTGGCGCTTTTCTTTAGGGAAGTCTCTCAGATCCTTGGTTAGAAAACCAAGAGTGAGCACGTCTTCCTCTTTCAAGATAGCTCTCTCCATTGGTGAAAAAGCCAAGACAAAAGGAAACGCTGAGGTAGAAAGGGCCCTGGTATCTCACACTCATGTTTCTGGCCCTGCTTTTTTTAGAAAAGTAACTCTTTCCCATGGTTAGGGGAGAAGTCAGACCTTCCTGTTCCTCTTGAGCAGGGCATGAAGCAATTTTCAGCTCTGATGTTGACACCAGGTCATACCCCCAGACCTTCTCCCTGGGCCAGGCTCTTTGGACTTCTGAGCTCTGGCCTTTCCAATAGGAAAGTGACCAACTGGCCACAGAAACAAGACATGCACAGCTTTTGCAGAGGAAAAGAGGCAGCAGGGAATAGAAGCAAGGACCCAGACCCTTGGGCTGCCCAGCTTCGCTTCTCTCCCAGCTCTGCTTCTCTCCCAGCTCCATTGCTTATTGTCTGGGAGGAATCAGACAAGTTACTTAACCTTTCTGAGTCTTGGTCTTCCCACCAGAAAAGTATGGAGATAGTGCTATATGCACAAGGGGATTGTTTATAGGAAAAAATGAGAAGATCTACACAGAGAGTTTAGTGTGGGGCTTGGAACATAGTAAATATTCCATAGACATTAGTTACTCTCAAGATTATTGAAGGTTGCATCTAAATCCTTAGTTTGAGCAGCCATCTGAATACATAGTGTACGGGAGGCAGGATTGTGCACCTAGAGAGGAAGGACTCTGGATTCAATGAGAACTGGGTTTAAATCCCCACTCCAGTAATTACCGGTAAGCAGAATGAACATGGAAAAGTTAATTCTCTTCTTTGAGCTTGATTTCTCACCTTATGCTTTCCTTGCATGGTTCTTGTTGAGGACTGGTGGCGGGGAGATTATGTGAAATCATGTATGGTGGACGCACAGTGGATGCAATAATAGTTCCCATTATTACTAAGGAATCAAGTCAAATCCATTCAAAGGATGGCCTGAACCTTTGTGGGTCTGACCACCGTTAAACATGTGAAGGCGGATTAGTCCGCTGGCATTTTATGTGTGTGGAGTGAATCAAAAGAAAAAAATGAGGTCAAAATGGCTTTCTTCATTTGATCATTCACTTTTTCATATTCCGAGTGCCTGGCACAGTGTCTGACTTATTTTAGGTCCTCAATACATATTTGTTAATTTAAATAAAACTTTATTAATGCCGACTTAGTTTTGTGTGGGCAAGGCTGGCTCCATGGGCAGCCATGTTGGCATGGCTATGCTTGGAAGGGCCCCATAACATCTTCAAAGTCTTAATAATTTTAAATAAGGGCTCTTCACTTCGTTTTATTTTGCACTGGGCCCCACAAATTATGCAATGAGTCTTATGCACAGGCAAATAAAATGCAATGTATAAAGGCCAATATTTTCCTTCTAAAAACTCTCCATTGGCTCCTCATTGCACCTAGAAGAAATCCAAGCTCCTTATGTGGCTTACCAGGTGTACCTGGTCTCTGTGGTCACACACACCAGGAATCAAGATTCCTGAACTCCAGCTACCCAGGCCTGCTCATTTAACAGTCTGAGCTCTTTACCTGCTCCCCATTTGGGTCTCAGCTCCTAAATCACTTCCATAGCAAGGTGCCTCCTCGACCATCCTCCTGGCCACTCTGTCTTTTTAAAAAATTTATTTTATAACGCCAACTTTTATTTTAGATTTGGAGGTATATGTGCAAGTTTGTTACATGGGTATGTTGCATGATGCTGAGGTTTGAGGTATGGATCTCACCACTCAGGTAGTGGGCATAGTACCCAGTAGGTAGTTTTTCAACCCCCAGGCCCCCCTCTCCCTTCCCCTTCTAGTAGTCCTCAGTATTGAGTGTTCCCATCTTTATGTCCATGTATACTCAATGTTTAGCACCCATTTATAAGTGAGAACATGCAGTATTTGGTTTTCTGTTTCTGCATTAATCTGCTTAGGATTATGGCCTCCAGCTGCATCCCTGTTGCTGCAAAGGACATGATTTCATTAATTTTTATGGCTGTGTAGTATTCTATGGTATATGTATACCACATTTTCTTTATATAACCCACCTGTGGTGGGCCTATAGGTTGATTCCATGCCTTTGCTATTGTAAACAGCCCAATCCATTTTATTAGCCTGCTTTACACTCTTCATAGCTCCTGATGCTTTCTAAAAGGAGTTAGAGTTTACTTTTATGTCGACTTGTTTATTTTCTGTTTCCCCCACTGTACTAAACTTGATGGAGTCAGCCATCTTCCTATCTCATTCCCTCCCTTGTTCCCAAAGCATTGCCCAGCCCTCAGCACACAGTGGGTGCTCTATGAATATTTACGGACTGAAGAATGAATGGACTTGGCAGTTCTGGGATTTTAATCTTAAAATGCTGACCCCTCAGGACTTTCTCCAATTGGAAAGTGACAGCAGAGTTGGCACCATATTCCCTAGTTGGGGATGAGTGACCATGTGGCTCCACAGCCTCACAGTTGAGTAAGATGTCCACCATTTCCATGTTCTCCTGGTAACACAGGCTGTGAAGGGCTGGAAGCTGGGGCTTGGCTCCTAAGCCCAGTCTCAAGGGTCAGGTCCTTGCAGTAGGATCCAGTCTGCAGATAGAGATGTAGAAAGGTCTGGATAGCTGGTGTGAACCAAGAGGCAGGAAACAGGAGATTGATAGCAATGAAAACATTGGGTGAGAGGCCACTTAACCCAATGCCCCATTTTACGGAAAAGAATATTGAGATTAAATGAGAGGAAGAAACTTATTCTGTAATAATAATAACAGCAAAAATCCAACCCAACTCAAACCAATCCAAATAAAATCAATGAAACAAATGAAAAGGAAAAAAAAATGAGAGGCAGTATAGTGTAGCATTAAGATCTCAATACAGGCCGGGCGCGGTGGCTCAAGCCTGTAATCCCAGCACTTTGGGAGGCCGAGACGGGCGGATCACGAGGTCAGGAGATCGAGACCATCCTGGCTAACACGGTGAAACCCCGTCTCTACTAAAAATACAAAAAACTAGCCGGGCGAGGTGGCGGCGCCTGTAGTCCCAGCTACTGGGGAGGCTGAGGCAGGAGAATGGCGTAA
>NW_016819573.1:3972742-3983486 GCF_001698545.2 Rhinopithecus bieti | reverse complement strand
AAAAAAAAAAAAAAAAAAAAAAAAAAAATCTCAATACAAGTATGATTTTAAATGAGTTAATACTAATAAGGGGCTTAAGGCATAAAGTTCCTAGCACAAAAAATTTGCTATATAAGTATTCACAAATTAAAGGCTAAATCTATCGCGCTCTTTTGCTGTTCCAGGAAATTTGCAAGCCTCTTACTTATATCATTTCATTTGCTTCTTCCAGTCACCTGTTGAGGTAGTTGCTATGATGATTTGTCCTTATTTTACAGATGATGAAATGAAGGCCCAAGTGGGAGAGTAGTAGAGCTGGGATGTGGCCTCAGTCTGGCTGACTCTAGGACTGGGTTCTTGGCCACTACCCTGGATTGCAGTCAAGGGCAGAGCTGGCCTGGCACCTCTGTGCTCTTTCCCGGTGCCAGACCTGGGACTGGCCTAACTGGGAAATGCTGCTGATTCACATGTGCTCTGCTGGGAAGCTGCCTTACTCATTGGCTCGTTCATGCTGCAAGCATTCCCTGCATCTGCCTTGTTCAGGCTTTGTGCTAGGTGCTGCAAACAGACAGGTGAAGTCAGGTGTCTCCTGTTAGGGCAGCAGGCTTCCAGGCTGGAGGGGATGGCAGAAGGTTGGACACTCGTTGGAGAGCTGATGAGTACAGGCTTGCTGAGCTTGTTTTCTCCAGGTCCTTGGCACCCCTATGTAGGGAGTGCAGCTGGCCTGGGTGTCAGGAATGGTTGGGATCCCAGATATACCAGAGCAGATTGGGCAAACCTTTGAACCTAGGTGGCCTGCTCAGCCCTCCCATGCAAAGCCTCATGTGGAGGGCTGGGGTAGAGAACTCTGCTGGCTCTGGATGTGTCTGAGAGCCCCACCTGCCAGGGGGCCAACTGTGCTGTGGGGAGGGGATGAAGCCCTAACAGGGACTACCCCTGGGAGCCCAAGAGCCTTCAGCAATGATTCCCGATTCATCTCCCTTACCACTTCCTGGCTTTTCCAGCCTGGAACCTCTGGGCCTGTTCTGCTCCTTTGGATCTTGTCCCCACCTCTGTCATAAGCACCCCAATAAGCCTTGTGGCATTCAACATGGGTCACTCAAGGTGAGTATTCTCTCTTCAGTCCACAGCAGGCATGCCCAACCCTATTGATCTCATTTGCCCATTCATTCATGCATTCATGCATTTATACCTTTGTTCAACAAATAGTTATTAGATTCCTTTTGTGGGTTAGGTATTGTGCTGGTCTCTAAGAACACAGCTAAGAAAAAAAGAGTCATAGCTTCTACCCTCAAGGAACCCACATTCTAGAAGGCTAGCATAAGAATAGTAAAGCAAGGAAGAAAAGTAATTACACATTTTAAAAAGTGCACATGGGTGATGTAAGTTAGTGATATGAATTGGCACTGATTCATATTAGCTCATGAGAGCCAATTGTTAAATTTTCAGGGGTTTTTGTGAGCCAGTTGTTAAGCACAGCCATTATAAACATTAAATTATATAAATAATATGTATTTTAATAAATAATATATAATATAATAAATAATATATCATATATCATATAAATTATATACAATCAAAATAAAAAATGAAATGCATCACTCAATTATTTTACTTCCATTGTATCCATATGATGAAAAAATACATAATAGTGAGTGCATTGTTGTACTTCTTTGCCTAAAACCATATCCAGTGACCACATGTTGCTAGCTTGATATTGACCATGATGGGAATATTTACATTATGAAAATTAGGAGATATGACAAATGAGGGCTTTTGTTTTCCTGTGAGAACCGTTTGTTAACATTTACTAGCATGCTCCTGGGATATGGGAGATAATACAGGAGGATTTGACCTCAGGTAGATTGATTTATCAGGGGAGATCTCGCTAAGTGGGGGATAGTTTTCTGAGACCTGAGGATGAGAAGGAGTTGACCATTGTAACCATGTGTTGCAGTTTCATGCAAAGACTCTGGGGCATGGTAGTTTCTGGGAATAGAAAGGGGACCAATATGGCTGTTCATCAGTACTTCTAGCTATGACGTTATGAGCAAGGACGAGGGAGGAGGGAGATGGGGTTGGAAAAGCAGGCAGGGGCCAGGGCTAAAAGTGACTTGTGAGCCATGGGAAGGAGTCTGGAGTTTATTTGAAGGCATGGGAGGGGTGCAGAGCTGCGAGAGGGCAGCACTGCCTGACTCCCACCTCCAGTGCTCTCCACATCTTTCCTCATTCTGCTCCACAGCTTTCTCCAGAGCTACAGGGGAGGCGATGGCAGGAAATGAGCTCTCCTAGGGGCGACCTTCAACCATAAAGCCATGGAGACTAGTGGATAAAGGCCCCAGCTTCCTGTTTTTCAGATGGAAAATTCTGGGAGGCCTTCTGTACACTTCCCAGAGGTCCTGGTACACCCAAGCCCCCTTTGCCTACAGTAATGACCTCAGTAATATTCCCATATACAGGCTGAGGATCCCAAATTTGAAAATCCCAAATCCAAAATGCTCCAGAATCTGAAACTTTTAGAGCAGAAACATGATGCTCAAAGGAAATGTTCATTGGAGTATTTCAGTACTCACTGGAGTACTTCCTGGGATCATCTCCCAAATCAACTACCTGTACCAAAGGCCTTATCGCAGGGTCTGCTCTCCAGGGAACCCAAACTAAGTCAGGGTGATGTGAACACTGTACACACAGAACTGGCAGATGGGGAATGGGTTGGAGGGGCCATTTCTGCCCAGTCGCCTTCCTCTACCCATGCCTGGGTTCCCTGGGTTCTTTCTGCAGGGACCCCTTTACCCACATCCTGGAATCAGTCCTGACTAGGGACAGCCTAGTTTCTGCCCTTAGGCCTGAGTGGGTCAGCCAGGAGGTGATCAAACCCAGCACCACACTGTGGGGGGCCACTTCACAGGCCTGGCTGCATCTGTCAAGACCCTCAGTCCCCTCCCTTTTTGGTTGGTCTGGCTCCTCCTGAAGGTGTCCTCATCCTGTCCTCCCACCTGGTTCTGCCAGACTCTGCTGCCTGGATCTGATGGTTTTTCGAGGCTTCTTGAGCTCTGAGAGCCCCACAAGGTGGCTTAGCTGTTCCCCAGCCCTGGTCATGTGCCTAAATTAGGCTACAGTTGGTATGTCCCACAGATCCCTGCCATGGAGAGCTGATCTCACCTGTCCCAGCCTGGGCCACATAGGACACCAGTGTGGCCTCTTCCTCAGTTTCCCCAGGTCAGCATGGGTTAGCAACAACAACGCACTCACTCAGCAGCCTAGGCTTCAAGAAACTCTGCTGCTGCAGTGCGAGAGTCTGAGACTGAACCTTCACGGAGGGCAGGTGATCTGTCTCACAGAGCTGGCTTTATACACCCCTGTCTGAATCCTTCCCTGCTTGGCAGCTCAAAAGGCCACTTCCTTCTCCTAATGCCCCTCACTTTGCACTCCCCCGCACAGGCTATCCTTCAGGACCCAAATTGGCGAGGCAGCAGACCCTATTCCTTACAGGACATGTTTCCCTGGCTCCATGACTGGGAAACCTGCCCATTCTCCCTCCCTCTCCCCTAGGGACCTGGCTCCCTTCCTCACCATCAGCCCCTCCTGCTGCTCCCTTCTGAAGCTCTCCAGAATATTCTGACTCACCCTCTGACTCAGGAGGAGCGTATTTCTGTTCCCACGTCCTGCACCTTAAGGCCTGGAGATCACAGCTGTTACCTCTGTGCATTCGTGTGCCTGTGAGTGTGCCTGTGTGTGCATGTGTGTGCCCCTGTGTGTGCATGTGTGTTCCCATGTGTATGCATGTGTGCATGTGTGTCTGTGTGTTCTTGTGTGTGTGTTTAAGTGTATGCATGCATGCATGTATGTGCCTGTGTGTGTGGATGAGGAGGCACATTTTCCCCAGAGAGCTGGGGAGGGTGATTCTCCTATCCCTTCTCTACCTTATATATACATCCCCTGACCCCTCAGGAGCAGACAGCTGGCCTCACAGGCCCCTGGAGAGGTGGATGGTGGGGTTGCCACAGAAAGCCTTACACTAATACAAGTACAAGGCAGTATCAGATGATTGTGCTATCCAAGGTGCTTTTTAGCAAAGAAAATCCAAGTTGATGACCCCATCCACTAAACCAAGTCTAGAATTTCTATATTGTTGAGCTGGAGAGAACCTAGGGGCTGAAGCTAACTCCTCATTTGTTACTTTGGGCCTAATGATACCCAGATTAGTAAGAACCATGTCCAAAATTACCCAGCAAGCAAGTGGTCAAGCTGGATACGTATCATAATTAATTTATGCCCTGAGCCAATATTAGTCTGCCATGCGTCCTCTCCCCTAGCCACCCTCCACTATCCTGCTAGGCCTGTATCATCCAATATGGTGGCCACCAGTCGTACGTGGTTATCAAACACTTGAAATGTGGCTAATCCTAATTGACATGTGCTGTCAATGTAAAATACGCATCAAATTTCAAAGGCTTAGTATAAAAAAGAATGGGAAATAGCTCATTAATTTTTTATATTGATTACATGTTAAAATAATATTTTGGATATATTGTTGCATCAAATAAAATATATCATTAAAGTTAATTTCACTCATTTACTTTTACTTTTTGAAATGTGGCTACTAGAAAATTTTTAACTGCATATGTAATTTAAATAGACAGTGGCTCATGTTTATGGCTTATGTTATATTTTAACAGGAATTGACCAGCCCTTGGGCCAAATCTGGCCTACTGCCTGTTTTTATAAATAAAGTTTTATTGAAATGCAGCCAGGCTCATTTACCTCCATAGAGTCTATGGGTGATTTTGCTCTGCAATGGCAGAGTTGTAACAGAGCCCCTGTGATTCACGAAGCCTGAAGTATTTACTCTATGGTTCTTTATAGAAAAAGTTTGCTGGCCCCTGCACCAGACCATCAATTTCATGAGAGTGGAGATTCTGAGCTTCACACAGGATAAGTGCTTAATTAATACTAGTTAAATAAATGAATTATTTGATTAATTTTTGGAAGGTAAGTTTGTTGAAATTCCAAGCAGAGGACATAGTGGGTTGTCAAGGCATGGAACCAAGAAACAGCCCTGGGTGTTCTGATAGATGTCTGAGGTTGGCCTTAGACACTCACATCAGCCCCCTCCTTGGTCCCTGGCCTCTAGTTTTTTTTTCCCAGGAAATCTCTATTCTGCCTATGCAAACCCCAACAGATCACCAACCAACTGTCAAATCTTCAATAGCCTGGCTGCTGCCTTTAGGATGAAGGCAAAGCTTGTTAGCAGGGCCTTCCGACTCCTCCTGCCCCGCCTTGCCCAGCCCTTTACCCTGGCGCTCTGTCGTCTCCTCTCCCCTCCAGCGCTCCGGCACTGCTCCCGCACGCGCCCCACCCTTTCTGGTCTTTGTGCCTTTCTTCATACTCTTTCTCTGCAAGTCACATGGCCACCCTTCCAGGCTTGGATCCAATATTTCTTCCTTGAGACACAATGTGGCATTTTGCCAGTTTTGGAGTTTCTTTTAAATGATTGTTCCTGTAAGATAAATGATAGGAGGTAATCGGTTCCCACAGCACTTTTAATCTTTCTTCACTGTAACACTAAAAATTGAAAGCAGGAAATCTCACTTTTTATTTGGTATTTGCTGTGTGCCAGACACCACCCTCAACTCTCTCCATGGATTGCCTTTTAAAATTCTCACCACAGCTTTGTGAAATACGTGCTGTTTTGCTCCCATTTAACAGATGAGGAAACAGACTCAGAGATGGTCCCGAAATTCAGATTCAGATTGTTGGATTCTAGAGCCCACAGTCTTTATCTAGGGCTTGTGTTCCTTCCTGAGATTAGGTCCTACTCTCCCATACCTGGGGTCTCTTCCTTCCAGAGAGGTCTGAGAATCCTCCCTAAATGGGGACAACCTAGGCCCTGCTCTGAGGCCTGAGTGTATCAGGCCATAGGTAAGGTTCACCCAGCATCACAGTGTGGAGACCACTCCAGAGGCCTCCCTGCGGCTGCTCAGAGAGGCAGTCCCCATCCTTGAAGGTCTAGGGTGCACAGTTAAGTATATGTTAACTCTTCCTCATTTTGGGTCTCAACATAAACCTTGCTTCCTCATGGAAGCACTCCATGATTGCCCAGAATATGATAGATCCTTGGATATATGTTCTCACAGTACCCAGCTCTTCTTCTCCCATAACTCTTATTAATTTTTTTTTTTTTACTGACTCTTTTATCATTGGTTTCTCCCACTAGACAGTAAGCATCATGAGTGCAGGAACTTTGTTCATTGTTATATTTCTAGCACTTTTCTCAGTGTCTGGCTGTTACTAGGTACAGTGAACATTTGAGTGAATGAATGAAACTCTACTTGATCTCTTCACCTGGATATCAGCCTCACAAATCCACAGGGAAGCAGAAAAGCATGTGAAGCTCTGTCCCTATCCCATTCCCTCTGCAAGGGACTTAGTGTTGAAGACACTGGTACGTGTTGAAAGGAGACAATGGGAGATTAATGATCACAAGGCTGGTAATATCTGACCTGTGAGCGGAACTTGAGACAGAAAGCACCTTCCTCTGCCTCAGCCAAGGAAACCTACCCTCCTCCCCCCACCAACCCCATGTGCCCTCTTGGGCACAGCCTGTGGCTGACAACAGAGCGGAAGGACAGTGGGTAGGTAGGTCCCCTGTCTGGGGACAAGCAGACAGGCCTGTGGCCTGGGCAGTGAGTCAGGCAGACTCCCCACCCTGACCCCACCCCCAGAGAGTGAGGGAAACTAGCTGCTCAGTCACACACAGACAGCTCCATGGAGGAGGGAGGGAGTGGGAATCCAAATCACTGCTAAAGGGTTTCCCCCATTCTTCCTCCTGCTGCTCCCGTGGGTGTGGCTTGAGAATTTCAGTTTTCACCTGTTTCAGGGACGGCAGTGGCCCAGGTGAGGCCTGCAGCAGTTGGAATTTTTATATTTTCCCTGCACATCCCACAAATATCTCAAGGCTCTGTTGATGGGTGGGAGAGTTGGTCTGCGCTAGGACCCCTGATAATCAGGTCTCACGTGCATACCTGGGTCTAAGGTGAGCAGCTTATTTTGGCTTGCCTAGGCCTGTCTTGTTTTAAAAACTAAAAATCCGCCGGTGCAGTGGCTCATGCCTGTAATCCCAGCACTTTGGGAAACCAAGGTGGGCGGATCACCTGAAGTCGGGAGTTCGAGACTAGCCTGCCCAACGTGGAGAAACCCTGTCTCTACTAAACATACAAAATTAGGGGAGCTTGGTGGCGCATGCCTGTAATCCCAGCTACTCAGGAGACTGAGACAGGAGAATTGCTTGAACCTGGGAGGCGGAGGTTGCGGTGAGCCGAGATTGTGCCATTGAACTCCAGCCTGTGTGACAAGAGTGAAATTTCCTTTCAAAACAAAACAAAACAAAACAAACAAAACAAAACAACAACAAAAAAACAAAACCAAAACCAACCAACCAACCGAACAAAAAAACCCCCATGAAATTCCCACTTCCCAGAAACTCCCCAGCCCTAGGCAAACGAGGCTGGTTGGTCCCCCTCCCTGAATCCCTTGCACTTCAGTGATTGGCTTTAGTACCAGATGCTGTGTCACTAGTTGGTGGCTGGCCACTTCTTCATCATATAAGCCCATGGCCACGGGCTTCTTTTGAGGCTCATGGTTGGGCTTAGGGATAGGCAGCAGTGTTCTTGACCTGTGAACGTGGCCAGACCACCAGGGGCCAGTGTTAGCTGTTTTACACCAGCATAAAGACCACAAGAGGTTTTGCTGAAGTTCTTGCAGATGATGGGGTAGGGGGCGGACCCAGGGCATCTAACCTACCAGGTTGTGGTGATGGCCACATAGAGCGGGCCTGAGTTTTGGGACATATGTCCACACAGAGCAGAATATGCTACAGCAAGGGATAGAATATATATATAAAATGCAAGACACATATGTAATTTTAAATTTTCTAGTAGTTGTATTTAAAAAAGAAGCAGGTGAAATTAATTTTAATAGTAGATTTTATCTAACCCAGTTATCCCACATATGATCACTTCAATATCCAATCAATAGAAAAAATTTGTAATGAGATCTTTTGAAATTTGTCTTTCTTCATTCTAAGTTTAACATCTGGTATGTATTTCACGGTGTCAGCACATCTCAATTTGGACCAGTCACATTTCAAGTGCTGCTTGGCCACATATGGCTCTGGATTGGATAGAGCAGAGCTAGGCACTTTTGCAGCAGGGAAAAGGGATCTTTATCCAGACCGGGCTTCCAAGGTCTAAGCAGGTCCATTCTGAGGAGATACTTGGAGTCTACGCAGATGAAGGTAGATCTGCAGATTTCAAAGTCATCAGTTGTGCTGGTATGATATTGAAGCTGTCTAGGGATACTGTTTGGGGGCTGTAGGTCATAAGGGGAAAAAGGTGGTTTTGTCATTGTTCACCTTTGTGGTGCAGCCAGATCAATAGGAGGAATGCCCACAAGTGTTGCTGAGGAGGGCTCTTTCTTACTCTAGGACAAAAGGTATTGTTAGCCTACAGTCTTTGCAAGCCTTAATCTTAATGGGGCAAGCCTCCAATAGGCCCTAAAGAGGCTCTTGCTAGGAAACCTTGATCATCTTTCCCACCACTCCTTTCTCCCTGGAAGAGCGGTTTGTGGACTGCATTCTGGGTTTGGTTCCATCTTAGAAGGTAAGGTAAGCTCCATTGATTCTTAAGAATTGTTTTTTCAAATATAAATACCTTTCTTAGAGCTGCACTTCATTAGTTTTTGAAAATTGCATTTCCTTCTTTCAGAAAAATGGATGCTAACAAATATACATACACTTTAAACTACAGTTCTAGGAAGGACCTGAGGTTCCCTGAGGCATTCTTTGCACCCTATATTAAACATTTCCGTTTTAAAAAAATACAGAGCTCTAGCTGGACACAGTGGGTGATGCCTGTAATCCCAGGACTTTGGAGGGTCGAAGTGGGAGGATCACTTGAAGCCAGGAGTTCTAGGCTAGTCTGGGCAACAGAGCGAGACCTCATATCTACAAAAAATAAGCCAACTAGCTGAGCGCAGTGGCACACACCTATAATCTCAGCTGCTGCGGAGGCTGAGGTGGGAGGATCCCTGGAGCCCAGGAGTTTGAGGATGCAGTGAGCTGTGATTGTGTGATTGCACTCCTGCCTGGGCAACAGAGAGAGACTCTGTCTCTAAAAGCAGAAAAAAATAATTAAATACAGAGTTCTGAGTTGAGTTTCCAGAATGTGTAGAGCAAAAAAGATGGGAAAGACAAGTCTAGATGTTGGTGAGCATGTGGAGCTGCCAGAACATCATGGGTGGACTGCGAATGGTTCATCCACTTTAAAAAACGACGTGACAGTTTCTTAAAGAGTTAGATGTGCATCTAGCCTATGACCTAGTCATTCTATTTCTTGATACTTATCTGAGAGAAATAAAAGCATATATCCACAAAAAATTATTTACAAAAATATTCATAGCAGCTTCAATCGCAATAACCTAAAACTGGAGACAACTCAAAATATTCATTAACAGGAGAATGTGTAAAAATTTATGGTCTATTTGTGAGATACAACTCAGCCGTTAAAATAAACAGATTATTGATCTGTTCGCAACATGAATGAATCTCAAAAATATCCTGCTGAGCACAAAAAGCCAGACACAAGTGTTTATCTGTGTGACTCCACAAATGTGAAGTTCTAGAACAGGCAAAGCTAACTCGTGGTGAGAAATCAGGGCAGTGGTTGCTTCCAGGGAGGAGAAATTGCCGGAAAAGGGCACAAGAGAACTTTTCTGGGTGACAGGGAAGTTCTATGGGTTTCAGTCAAACTGGAAAACCAGTCTCCTTAAAATCTGTGCACGTCACAATATGTAAATTGTAATAAAATAGGAAAGAAGCCAGCTAAGGAACTGAATTTTTATCTATGCATGTAAAGACCTGGTACTCATCTAGCCGTTCTTGGTGATGGGTAGGTAGGTTCCCTGACAGTGGGCCAGCCCCGTTCCTTCAAGTAAAGGTGATGTGTGTCTACTCACGTACAAGATTAGGTAAAGACTGGAAGATCCTTGAGGATGGGGACAGGGCCCTATTCATCATGGTGTCCCTAGTGCCCAGTGGGAGTGGGCCCTTTACAGGTGCAAAGGAACTATTTGTTGTATAAATTAATAAACAAATGACTGAATTACTCATGGATGGGCTGAACAGTGGTCCTGGCACTGGGAGAGACAGTGGGTCATTGAGTTTTCACACTAGAGAGCACTAAGTAGTCAAGTTTCTCCCTCCCTCCCTCCTTCCCTCCCTCCCTCCCTTCCTTCCTTCCTTTCTTCCTTCCTTCCTTCCTTCTTTCCTTCCTTCCTCCCTCCCTCCATTATTTCTTTCTCTTTTCCTTCTTTTCTTCCTGTTTCCTTCCCTTTATCCTTCCCCTCCATTTCTCCTTTCCCTCCCTCCCTGCCTCCCTCCCTTCCTTCCTTCTTCCCTCCCTACATTATTTCTTTCTTTCTTCCTTCTTTTCTCCCTCCTTCCTTCCCTTTCTCCTTCCCATCCCTTTCTCCTTCCCAACTCTTCCTCCTTCCCATCCCTTTCTCCTTCCCAACACTTCCTCCTTCCCATCCCTTCCTCCTTCCCCTCCCTGCCTCCTTCCCTCCCTCCCTCCCTTCCCTTCCCTTTTCTTTTCCCCTCCCCTCCCCTCCCCTCCCCTCCCTTTCCTTTCCTTTCCTTTCCTTTCCTTTCCTTTCCTTTCCTTTCCTTTCCTTTCCTTTCCTTTCCTTTCCTTTCCTTTCCTTTCCT
>NW_016819573.1:3970005-3972448 GCF_001698545.2 Rhinopithecus bieti | reverse complement strand
TCCTCTCCTCTCCTCTCCTCTCCTCTCCTTTCCTTTCCTTTCTCCTTCTCCTTCCCCCCTTCTCCTGGAAGAGTATCTATTGATTTAGGGTCTTTTTGTTCACTGAGTCTTTATGGCAGTGTCTATGGACCTATGAACTTTTCTGAAATCTATGAAAATAGCTGGGACATAAAAAAGTACAGAAAACTGCAAAGTATAAAAATTAATTTTAATTAAATGTACATAAAACTCAACATTTTGTCAACAAATTCAATTCAACTCTTTAGTTACATAGGAGTTTCATTCAGTATAAGATATGAACATATTTTAACATGGTTTAATGATGATATGGCAAAGTAACCTCCAAAAGCAAGAGGAATTAGGGACACTAAGGGCCTTAAAATTAACTGTGCAATGGATTTACACTTGATGTGAGAAACTCGCTTGCAGTAACAATAAGAAAGTGGGAGAGGGCAGAGGAAGAGAGCAAGAGTAGAAGACTCTATAGTTACAAGGACCTCATTTATCTTTTATGAAAAAAATCATTGTAATGACATGCAGTTAAGGATATACATTTGTGGTAGGCAGAAAAATGGCCCCTTAAAAATGCCCATGCCTTAATCCTGTGACCCTGTTACTTGACTTTGCAAAAGTACTTTGCAGAGTGATTTAAGATTATGGACCTTGAGATGGGGAGATTATCCTGGATTATCCAGGTGGGCCTAATTTAATCACATAAATCCTTGAAATTGGAGAACCCTTCCAACTGTGGTCAGAGGTATATGTGAATAGGGAAGAAGGGTCAGAGATGCAACCTTGCTGGCTTTGAAGATGGAGGAAGGGGTCAGGAGCCAAGGAATGTGGTGGCTTCTCAAAGCTGGAATAGGCAAGAAAATGGATCTCCCCTAGAGCCCCTAAAATAGAAGGCAGCCCTGCTGACACCTTGAGGAGCCCCTTGAGACCTGTGTTGGACTTCTAACTCAGAGAACTATAAATAATAAATATGCACTGTTTTTTGGCAAAAGTATAAATATAAATTTTAATCTTAAACCTGATAAAGCTTTGAAATTAGATGATTTTTAAAAATTAAATTAAATTAAATTTTAAGTTCTGGGGTACATGTGCAGGAATGTGCTGTTTTGTTATGTAGGAAAACATGTGCGATGGTGGTTTGCTGCACCTGTCAACCCATCACCTAAGTGTTAAGCCCCACATGCATTAGTTATTTTTCCTGATGCTATCCCTTCCCATGCTCCCTCTGGCCCCTGACAGGCCCCAGTGTGTGTTGCTCCCCTCCCTGTGTCTATGTGTTCTCACTGTTCAGCTCCCACTTACAAGTGAGAACATGCAGTGTTTCATTTTATGTTCCTGCATTAGTTTGCAGAGGGTAATGACTTCCAGCTCCATCCATGTCCCTGCAAAGGACATGATCTCATTCCTGTATAGTATTCCATAGTGTACATGTTCCATATGTTTCTTTATCCAGTATATCATTGTTGGGCATTGGGGTTGACGCCATGTCTTTACTATTGTGAAAAGTGCTGCAATAAACATACATGTGCATGTATCTTTATAATAGAACTATTTATATTCCTTTGGGTATATACCCAGTAATAGGATTGCTGGGTCAAATGGCATTTCTGGTTTTGGGTCTTTGGAAAATCACCACACTGTCTTCCACAGTGGTTGAACTAACTTACATTCCCATCAACAGTGTAAAAGCGTTCCTATCTTTCTGCAGCCTCACCAGCATCTGTTGTTTTTTGACATTTTAATAATCCCCATTCTTACTGGCATGAGATGGTATCTCATTGTGGTTTTGATTTGCATTTCTCTGATGATGAGTGATGTTGAGCCTTTTTTTCATATGTTTGTTGGCTGCATGAATGTCTCCCTTTGAGAAGTGTATGTTCCTGTGCCGTGCCCACTTTTTAATGGGGTTGCTTAATTTTTTTTCTTGTAAATTTGTTTAAGTTCCTTGTAGACTCTGGATATTAGACTTTTATCAGATGGATAGGTTGCAAAAATTTTCTCCCATTCTGTAGGTTTTCTGTTCACTCTGATGATAGGTTTTTTTCTTGTTTTTTTTTTTTTTTTTTTTTTTTTTTTTTTTTTTTTTTTGTTTGTTTGTTTGTTTGTTTTTTACAGTGCTGGAGTTTTTTGAATTTAATTAGATCCCATTTGTCAATTTTTGCTTTTGTTGCAATTGCTTTTACCATTTTCGTCATGAAATCTTTGTCCATGCCTATGTCCTGAATAGTATTGCCTAGATTTTCTTCTAGGGTTTTTATTTTTTAAATTTTTTTGTATTTATTTTATTTTATTTTATTTTTTTTGAGGTGATGAATATTATAATTACATTGATTTGATCATTACACATTGTATGCATATACCAGAATAACACATGTACCCCATTAATGTGTACAATTATTATGTATCAATAAAATTTAAAAGAAAGTTTCTC
>NW_016819573.1:3927790-3967558 GCF_001698545.2 Rhinopithecus bieti | reverse complement strand
TTCATTTCGTTATGTACCCAGTAGTCATTCAGGAGCAGGTTGTTCAGTTTCCATGTAGTTGAGCGGTTTTGATTGAGTTTCTTAGTCCTGAGTTCTAGTTTGATTGCACTGTGGTCTGAGAGACAGTTTGTTATAATTTCTGTTCTTTTACATTTGCTGAGGAGTGCTTTACTTCCAATTATGTGGTCAATTTTGGAATAAGTGCGATGTGGTGCTGAGAAGAATGTATATTCTGTTGATTTGGTGTGGAGAGTTCTATAGATGTCTATTAGTTCCGCTTGGTACAGAGATGAGTTCAATTCCTGGATATCATTGTTAACTGATGAGTTTTCAGCCTTTTTGCACTGATTCTTTCTCTTCTTTGTGGGTTTATCTACCTTCAGTCTTTGGGACTGCTTATGTTTGGATGGGGTTTTTGTGGGGTCTTTTTTGTTGATGTTGTTCTTGTTGTTGCTTTGTTTGTTTGTTTTTCTTTTAACAAATAGCCCCCTCTTCTGTAGGGCTGCTGCAGTTTACAGGGGAACCATTCCAGATCCAATTCTCCTTGGTCCCTCTTGCACCTGGAGGTATCACCAGTGGAGGCTGCAGAACAGCAAAGATGGCTACCTGCTCCATCCTCTGGGAGCTCCATTCCAGAGGGGCACTGAGCTGATGCAGGCCAGAAAGCTCCTGTACAAGGTGTCCAACAACCCCTGTTGGGAAGTCTCACCCAGTCAGGAGGCATGGAATCAGAGACCTGCTCAAATAAGCCGTCTGTCTGCCCCTTGGCTGAGCAGGTTTGGCTGCACTGGGAAGAATCCCCCTCATCTGGACTGCCAGCAGTCAGGAAAGGCTAACTTTTTTTTTTTTTTTTTTTTTTTTTTTTTTCATTATACTTAAGTTCTAGCGGTACATGTGCTTCGTGAGGTTTGTTCATTGTATTTATGCCATGTTTTGGGTGTGCTGCACCCATAAACTCGTCAGGCACCATCAATTCATATTCTTAATCATGTATAATTCCCCAGCAATCCTCCTCTCCCCTCCCCCATGATAGGCCCTCAGTGTGTGGAATGTTCCCTCTCCTAATGTCTGTGATTCACGTTGTCAGTTCCACCTATGAGTGAGAACATGCGGGTGTTTATGGTTTTCTGTTCTTGTGCTGTTTGCTAAGACATGATGGTTTCAGCCTGATCCATGTCCACACGACATACACGGGCCGAATCATCTTTTTTATGCGCTGCATATTTCCATCGATGATATATGCTGCACCAAATTTTCTTATCCAGTCTGTCACTGATGGGAACATTTGGGTTTGATTTCCAGTCTTTGCTATTGTGAATATTTGCCGCAATAACTACGTGTGCATGTGTCTTGTAGTAGACTAATTTATGAATCTTTGGGTATATACCCAGTAGGGATGCTGGGTCATATTGGTAATATAGTTCTATGATCCTTGAGGAATTGAGGAAAGGCTAACTTTTACTTGCTCTATGTGGGTCATGTCAACTTCCTAATCAGTCCCAGTGAGAGAACCTGGATACCTCAGTTGATGGAGCGGGATTCACTCACCATTTTCATTCTTCTCAGTGAAAGCCACAGACTGGAGCTGCTTTTGTCGGACCATCTTGGTTCCTCCAATCAATATGCATTGTTTAAGCTCCTAAATTCATAGTAGTTTGTCATGCCAACAGTAGCCAATTAACATAACATGCATGGGTCCACATAACAGTTGGTGTTTATTAAATGCAAATAAATGTTGTGCACTGTGCTATATACTTTGTGTGTGTGGCCTTGCTTAGTTTTCATAACAACTTTATGTAATAGCATTATCTTCATCCCCATTTTAAAGATTGAGCCTTAGAGAGGTTCAGGAAATTGCCCAAGGTCACAGAACTTGTGAGTGACAGAAGTGGGATTTGAACCCAGATCTGTCAGTCTGTTCAGTTCTATGTAGAGTCACTTACATCTAGAGTAAAAGCTCTTTTTAATTCTTTTTGTTTCTGATCCAGGCATGACTAGGATACAGTCTACTTTTGCAGAACCCATGAAAAAAAGATGTCTACAAGACACTGGAATGTGACAGCTCTTTAGGGCAACATACTTTAGTACTTGAAGAAGCTTCTTTTTTTATTTACTCATAAATTGTCTGCGGGACATATGCTTTAGAACTTGAAGATGCATCTCTTTTCACATAACCAATTACAGAACTAATTACAAACTGTTTTTATCTGTTCATTAAGGTAGATATAATTAAAACAACATTTTGTTAAACTAGTTTGAGTGTGTGCTTTAAAGTAATAATTACTACTTTTATTTCTTTGAGATTCTTTCTAATTTGTCTTGGCTGTATCTCAGGCTATCTCATGTTCTCTCTTGCTCTCTGCTCTACATCAGAAAGACTTTGGCCCTTGTGTCCTGCGTTCCTGCCACTTTACCAAGCTAATTTCTACTCACCCTTCAGTTGTTCTCTTAAATATTGCTTCTTCTGGGAGGCCTCCCTTCCCAGGCTGGATGAGTCCTCTGGTGTTCATTCCCACAATGCTCCATCTGTTATTTCTGTCTTATTATACTCAACAGTATATAAATGTATTGGCTATATTTCCCACTACATCATAAGCTTCATGAAGTCAGGCTTAATGTTTGTGCCATTTTCTCTTGTGTCCCAAGTGTTCAAAATAGTCCTCGGCATGTAATAAAGTTAAATAACTATCGGTGGATTGATTAATGATTTGGACTGGTCTTTTCCCCTTACTGACCACTGTTGGATTCTAGACCTACATTAACTGGGTTACACATTTTGTTCTATCATCTACCCTCTACTTCTTCCTCCTCCCAGTTTTTTGAATGTGCACACACAGGTACACCTTGACATGTGCACACACGTGCGTGAGCATACACACACACACACACGAGGAGCAATGTCTTTTCAAATGTCCTCTTTGCCTTTAAGCTAGAGGCCCTTAGCCCTTGTTAGTGAGCTTTTAAGTTGGGATATAGAAGGAGAAAGAGGTTTCTATGCCACTTTTGGGGAGAGGTGCATTGCCTCCTGGGAGTATCTACCTTCTGAGGTGCTGGGGAATTATTTGTGCATATCTTCTGCAGATGTCCACCTCTGTCTCTGAGCAGCACCCTGCAGGAGGCCTTCTTTGCCCTGAAGCTCATGGCCTTGTACCCCATTCCTGTTTCTTTGCGGACTGATGCTTGGGCTATGGAGGCAGAAGCTGAGGCCATACCTCCTTCTCTCCCTTTCTCCTTAGTGCCCTACATAGTCTCCAGACAACACATGGCCAGACAACACATGGCCATGAGCATGAGGCCAGGGTGCAGTCCTAAAGGGGGCTTGACCCCTGGACCTCAGCCCTCTGGTGCAATGCCAGGGTGGTCATTGCGCAACAGGAAGGGGAATTCATATCATAGAGTGTAAGACATTTGGCCGTAGAATCTCAGCTCTTGGAAGCAGATGTAGCTGGCCATGGTGTCCTCTTGTGTTCCTGTTCCCAGTCTGGTTCAGCTCTTCTCTTTTCCCCCATTCATGCCCTGCCTTTGCCCTGAACCCTGCCCCTTCCCAGTGTCCACGGTCTGCTCCACCTACTGTCCAGACCAATGAGACACCAGCAGAGTCTGATGGAGGGGATGGGGATGGAAATGCAAAAGCCTTCACACCTAAAGGTGGAATTGCAGCAACCCCACAGTGCTTCAGGCAGCAGCTGCCTGGACTCCACGTGGAGCTGGGTGAGCACCCTTATTTGTTTCTTTGTCCCCTCAGGTCACTGGGGTGTCTGGAGGGTGCCCAAGTCCTTATGCCAGCTGACCTTTCTGCCTGCCTCCTTGCTGTTTGCTTGCCTCATTTCTGTTCTCCAGTATTTTATCCATATCATTTTTCCTCAGTAGCCCTGCTCCTTTATTTGTCCCCCAATGGACACAGAGTGGGTTAAGACCTTTGGAGTCCAAGACCTAGGTACAGACCTAGGTTCAATGCCTGATTGTTTGATCTTGAACATGGGACTTCCCTCTTTGAACCTGTTTCCTCATCTGTAAAATGGCCTTAATAATTCCTTTCTCCCAGGGTTGTAATGAGAATGAATTAAGGCAATGTACCAATTTAACAAACATTTTCTGAGCACCCACCATGTGACAGGCATGGAGTGGGGTGCTGGGATTACCATGGTGATTAAGACAGAATCTGGTTGGAGAGAACCTAAAGTCTAAAGTGGCAAGAGAAAACTCTCACAAATATACAAAGAGATACCCCAATAAATAAAGAGTTATAATTCCCATTACACATTAGGGCTTGCTAAGAAGAAAACAGAAGGGAAGCAGTGAATGAAGGTACCAGGGTGAGGTTATCCTTAGTGGGTGAGGACAGGGAAGGGATATTTTAGGAGATGGCATCAACTAGAACCCTGGAGAATGAGAAGGTTTTCAGGACTGGGGACTAGTGGGACACATAGAAGGCCCTCCTGAGCACTAAGGTCCTGAAAGCAAACAACAGTCAGGTGAGTTTATGGATCCCAGTGGGAGTCTTTGTGGCTTGGTATATGTGAGTGAGAGTTAGGTTAGGAAAAAGTGAGGCTGAAGAGGCCAACAGAAGTCAAAATATGCTGGGTCCTATGGGCCAGTAGTTCTCAGGAGCATCAGCATCCCCTGAGAACTTGTTAGAAATACACATGCCTGAGCCCCACCCATGATCTGCTGAATAGGATACTCAGGAGGTGAAGCCCAGCAATCTGTATTTTAATAAACCCCACAGGTCATTCTGATGCATGCTAAGTTTGAGCATCTCTGCTAGACTATGGTATGGAGTTTGGATTTTTAGCCCCTGTGTGGCAGAACACTGTTAGAAGGTTTTAAATGAAGAAGTGAACTGTGATCTGATTCATTTATCTTAAAAGATCCTTCTGGCTGGAGGGTGGATGGATGGTGGGAACCTGGAGTGGGTGTTTAAGTTCTTAGCTGAGGTAGGCCTACAGTATCGCTTAATGGTTGGAGTTAGCACCATCTTTGTCTTGTCTTTCCACACTCATGCCTTGCTGTCTCCACTTCTACTTTGAATGAATTTTGAGTAGCCACACACTATCCACCTGAGGTCACCTCCCAGGGCTACTACTTGCAGGGGTTATACACCATAGGGCTATGAAGCTGGATCATGATCTTGCAGACTTGTGTTTAAGCAGCTTCCTTGTGGGAAGACTAGGAGATGAAACTCACCAGGCAATGGCTTGTGTCTGGAAGGCTGACATTATTTGCAAGGAGAAGGCAAGAGTTGCACTCTCCAAGGTTCTCATGAGGCCAAGAGGGAGTTCAGGCAGTCAAGCTTGCACTCTCCTGGCCTCATACTGCTTCTGTGGACAGTGTCCCATGGACATGGGTGGCCCAGGAGGACTTATAATCTACATCCTTCCCAATGCCAGGCCCATGCCTGAAGCCCCAAGTTTTGGGGCTTGCTGTGGAGTGTCCACTCCTGTCCAGCTCCTAAAATTGTGGTCAAGAAGCTACGACCCCCACAACCTCATGACACCCACCACCATAGGACAAATCTCAGCAGAGATTTAGGTACAAATTACTAAGACACCAACAAAGTCAGGAAAAATGGTTGAAATATTCAGGTAATTAAAGCCAAATACCTGAATGACTTTGGAAAAGTTTAGGCAAAATAGTTGAAATATGTAGAGAATTCAGGCAAAGCTGTTTGGTAGTCAGTGTGGCCAGAGGAACAACTAGGGGTTTGGATCTGTAGCCAGAGCTGTGGATACCAACTTTGCTGTGTGGCCTGAGGTAGGTAACCTATTCTTTCAGAATCATCATTCCTTCTTCTGTAAAGTACGGACAATAGCACCCACTTTGCAGGAATTTGGTAAAGACAGATTGAAATACTAAAATATGCAAAGTGACTGACAGAGAGGAGGCATGCAGTGAGTACTTTCCCTTTTGTTACTACTGTTCTGCTACTGGTGTGCTTCCTTGCTGACTGTTACAGTTCCTATTGCTGTGTAACAAACTACCCCAAACTTAATGATATAGAAAACAACCATTTTAATATGCCCACAGTTTCTGTAGGTTGGGATTTCAGAGAGGGTACAGTAAGGATTGCTTGACTCTGCATTAAAGCTTGACTGAGGCCTCAGTTGGGAAGACTAAAAAATGTGGAGGTGACTCGAAAGGTAGGAGATTGGAGAATCTGATTTCATGCATCTGGCGCCTTGGCAGGAATGGCTGGAAGCTGGACTCAGCTGGGACTGCATGTTTCTATTCTGGTGTGACTCCTTATGTGGCAGCACAGTGTCCCAGAGAATAAGATGGAAACTTTGTGGTCTTTTATGACAAACCTTGGAAGACAAACATAGCATCATGTCTGCCACATCCTACTGAAGCAGTCAAAAGACCACTCAGATTCAAGGAGGGCAGACAGAGATCCTACCTCTCAGTGAGAGAAGTGTCAAGAAGTTCATGGCTGTGTTTAAACCCACCACACTAACAAGCCTTCCGGATGCAAGTTGGTGATGACCAAACCTGATCCCAGTTCCTTTTCTGAGCAATAGGGAGGTGCCTTCCAGCTGCTATAGACACAAAATTGTCAGCTCCTTGCAAGCTTCAGAGTTCAACTAATCTTAGTCTGTGACCTGAGTTGAGGCATAGAGTCCATTTTCCTGTAGACTGTGGAGGTCTGCCTAGATGGGGAAGGGATGAAAAACATCCACCAGGTTCTCCCTCTCCAAGCACTTAAAAAGCAGTAATAAATAGATGAGAGCCTGGGAGGTGTGATTGATCTGTTTTATGAATCACAGAAGAAGCTGTAACTCATGGGAGATTAAGGCTGAAGTGAGTTGTATGGCTCTTGCATTACATGTGGAGATTAATGACTTATCACATGAGGCCCCACCGTTAACCCAGCTCACCCACAGGGAGTTTAATAGCAGGGCCGTACAGGCTCACTTTTAATACTTGAGCAGATGCTCCTGGCTTGTGTGTGGCCCTGATTCTCAACAAATGAGCACTTTCCTGGTTAGAGTTATGAGGGCCCAGGAGCTAGAGAGTAGCTTCCTCTCTTGAGAAGAAGGAGCTGAGTCTTTCCAAGGATACCCATTTCCTTCCTACCCTGTTATTTTCTCAAAGCAATGAGCAGAATGTCTCACGAAGGCTGAAAGATGATGTCACTTCTCTCAGGCCCTTATTAGGTCCTGTGCTGAAGGTTTTGTAGTTTCTTATGGAAATTTCACAGTAGCTATATGAAGTAAGCTCTATTGAACCCATTTCATGGATGAAAAATGTGGGCCGGAGGCTGCATGGTCTTATGGAAGAAGCATGGACTGGATTCACACGGACCTGGGTCAAAATCCTGGGTGCATGCTTCCTTCCTTAGTATATGTACTGTCTTGCAGCTCCAGTTGTCTCATCTCGTGAAATGGATAATGTAGATCCTTGGTAGAGATGCTCTGAAGATTACATGATCATGGTGTCTGGCACCTAATAGGTGTTTCTTAGAAGTCACCCCAGGAGACTGCTAAGGGCAAAAAGGGGCAGGAGTGAAAAAAGGCCTCATATGCTTCTGAGACAAACTTGCCATGCCTTGGGTGCCTCTGGGGTCATACCTAGAAGTTCAGAGAGGTTGGCTAGGATGATTAAATAGATCTAGGCTGGGAAAGGGTGAGGTTAGGCTCTAAGTGTGGCCATGATGCAAAATCTCAGCCTAAGAGCGCTAGGTGATGCATGTTGAAGAGTGTGATTTGGAGAATTCAGGAGTTGGACTGGCTACATCAGCTGCAAGCTGAGCCCTAATTCCCCGGATATCTGTTTGGATCAGACCAGCAGCTGTCAAGGTCTCAGATGAGCCTGCATTGGGACTAGAGTTACTTGTGTTGCTGGTGGGCCCAGCACTGAGTGAGGCCATGGGAAGATCTTGACCTTCCTCAACATAGCCTGTTTGCCCATCTTTACATCACAGCTTCTGCTTCTGGTCCCTTGACCTGCCTGATGGATTAGAGCCCAAGGTCTGGGTGTGCCATCATATATAGTCCTAGCTGCTGGTTTGTGACCAGCTGATTTATTCAGGTGGTACTGTGAACTTTAAATTCACCTGCTCCCTCATCCTTGTACTCACAGAGAAGACCTTGGGTTTTATGGTTGTCCATATCCCATCAGAGTCTCCCACATTGCTTAGAAATCTGTCCCCACATTGCTTAGAAATCTGTCTTCCACTGGAACCAATGCACGTTAATGTTCATGAGCTTGACTCAGTGAATTTTGATACTAAAGATAGAGGGATCCCCCTTAAAACTCGCTGAACTAACTTTAGGACAAATTAAGACACCTCCCCACTCTTGTTCTCAGAGTAGGAGTCATAACATTAACATTTATCACATGGATGCTACACATTAGGCCAAGTTCTTTATATTTTCCACATGAGATAATTTTCCTACTGAATGCATCCATGCTTCTCCTCACACCCTGGTTCCCCTTTCTCCTCTTTTTTTGATTTATTTCTGCATAGTACTTAAAAACTTTCTATCTTATAATATCCTTATTCATTTTAATTGTCTTCCTGTCTCTCTATCCCCATGGCAATGTAAAGTCACAAGGACAAAAATTTTTGTCTGACATGTTTACTGTTCTATCCTAGCCCTAGACAGTATCTGACATATAGTACATGCTCAATAAACACCAAGACTTGCGTCTTAACAGTGGAATTGATTGGATGAATGAATACATATTTATGAGCTTTCAAAGACCTGGGTCTCCCAGATGGCTGTCTTCTGCCCTCAAGCCCCAGCTTTGTCCTCACTTGGCTCAAGGACTCTAATCTCTGGGGACTCACCATGGCTGATTGGCCCCTGACTTGGCCACTTAACTTTGCTCCCTGACTTCAGTCTTGGCCTCTGGCTCAGGCTTTCCGGGAAATCCCAACCCAGCTGTTTCAAAGTCAAGACTGGGAATAGTTCCTAAGTTAGAAGCTCACTGGCTCCTAACTTATCTCTGAAACTTTGTGGGGCTCTCACTGCTCTGTGGGGCATATACATAGATGCCCAGTCATATGGGGTCTGTGGTCAATCCTATGGCCACATAGCACATCCTCAGTTGGGTAGTCAGTTAACAAGTGCTTACTACACAGAGCTAGAACTTTGGAGCCATGCTGCCTGGGTTAAAGTTCCACTTCTGCCACATATTAGCTTGTGTAATCTTTTTGAGCCTCAATTTTGTCATCAGTAAAATGGGTTTAATGATGCTTAATTGGAAGCTTCAGTGAGATAAAGTTTGAAAAGAAAATGTAGCTTGACATACAATGAGTGCTCATAAATATTTGGTATTATTATTAGGTGTCAGGTACTGGGCTTGCTTTGGGGTTATGGAGGTAAATAAGCCACAAGTCCTGGTTCCAAAGGACTCACATTCCAGAGAGAGAGGCTGACAAATTGTTAGGAAATTGTAGTACCATGTTTGGAGCTGTGATGGGGAAATACAGGGCATGATGGCACCACTCAGGAGGGCTGACAAACTCAGCCTAGGTGAAGGGCAGGAAGCCAGAGAAGACTTCCTAGGACAAGTAATACTAGAGTAAGTGAATATGACTTTGGCAGATTGAAAGGTATATGTATTAGTTCTCTATTGCTGTGTATCAGTTTTCTCTCAAACTTAGAATTTTAAAACCAAAACATGCATTATCTAACAGTTTTGTGGGTCAAAAATCAGGGCATGGATAAATTAAGTTCTTGGGCTCAGGGTCTCCCCTAAGGCTGCATCAGGGTGTTGACTGGTCCTGAGGTTTCATCTGAAGACTAAACTGGGGCAGGATCCCTTTCCAAGTTTATTCATGTGGATGTTGGCATAATTCAATTTCTTATGAACTGCTGGAGTGAGGGCCCCAGCTACTCACTGGTTGCTAGCTGAAGGCCTCCCTCAGTTCCTTGCCATGTGGGTCCCTTAACAACATGGGATCTGGCTTCCATCAGAACAAGCAACCAAGAAAGGATGAACAAGACAAACAAGAGTCTTTGTTACCTAATTTCAGAGGTGACATCCCATCATTTTTCTCTTCCAGTAACTTGGAGGAGTTATTAGGTCCCAAAGAGGGGAATTATGCAATGGCAAGAATATCAGAAGGTAGGATCACTGGAAGCCATCTTAGAATCTGCCCTCCACAGGGATTCATCTTACAGAAAGAGGAAGCAACATTGTGCAAAGGCATGAAGGAGTGAACCTGTATGGTGTGTTTGGGAAAAGGCAAATGACTCAGGAGGAACATTTCAGAGGACAGTGCGTTGGGTGGTGATTGTAGGTGGAGGTGATAGCAGATGGCACTGGATAGGAGGTGAGAACTAGTCCATGAATACCCTTGAAGACACTTGATAGGATTTGTTTTTTAGCCCAAGGACAATGGGGAACTGCTGGGAGGTTTTGAGGAGGGGAGTGGCATGTGGAAGGAGGATCTGCACATATTTTTGTGTTTTCACATGGCCTTCAGTGACTGGGTAGACTCTTCCTTAAAAGAACAAAGACTGAGCAGGAAGTGGTATCTCAGGTGGAGCCAGCCCACATTTTCACCCGTAAGCTCTTAGGGCTTTGTCTTACGAGTTCTATCCTCGTGGCTACTTTCTCTCACCCCAATATTGTCTCCACCAGCCCACAGATGAATATTCACATTGTTCTTATCAACCTCCTCATCAAATACTTCAACCACTGACTGCCAAGCTGGCCTGGGTTGAGCAGAGGAGATTAAAAGGGGGGCAGGGACGAAGGTGAATCAGATGCAGGCAAGGCAGACCCACCATACCCTCTGAGTAAATCAAAGGTATATATATATATTTGTTTCTTTGAGACAGAGTCTCACTCTGTCGCCCAGGCTGGAGTGCAGTGGCACAATCTTGGCTCATTGCAACATCTGCCTCCAGGTTCAAGCAATTCTCCTGCTTCAGTCTCCTGAGTAGCTGGGACTACAGGTGTGCACCACCACATCCAGCTAAATTTTGTATTTTTAGTATAGATGGGGTTTTGCTATGCTGACCAGGCTGGTCTTGAACTCATGGACTCAAGTGATCCGCCCGACTCAGCCTCCCGAAGTGCTGGGGCTACAGGCATGAGCCACTGCACCCGGCCTAAATCACGGGTATTAATAACACAGTTAACATTTACAAAGGGCTCACTGGCTTAGCTCATTTGGGTGGCTATAACAAAATAGCCAATAGATTGGGTGGCTCATCAACAACAGAAACTTATTTCTCACACCTGTAAGGGTTGAGAATTTCAAGATCAAGATGCTAGCAGATTCATTGTCTGGTGAAGGCCTGCTTCCTTGCTCATAGACGGTGCCTTCTCACTGTGACCTCATACGGTGGAAGGGGTGATCAAGCTCCCTCAGGCTTCATTTATAAGGGTACTATTCTCATTCATACTCCCTCATGAGTGAATTATTCCCCAAAGGCCTCACCTGCTAATATCACCATTTAAGCCTTAGGATTTTAACATATGAATTTGGGGGGGACATAAACATTCCGACCATAGCACGCACCATGCACTGGGTACTGCGTTAACTGAGTTATACACACCTCATCTCGTTGAACTCTCCACCAACCTCTTGGTTGGTGGTGTTACTACCTTTACAGATGCTAAGTGGATGTTCTGAGAGACAGGTGACACGTTGGCCACGGCACAGGAATCCAGGGAGACTGGAGCCAGAGCCCAGGCTCTCAGATGCTGTGCTGTACAGCCACAGTCATGTATCCTGGGGACACGAGTGTTCTGCATTTTGGTCATTTCTCTTATTAATTATGACGCACGTGTAAACTCATTACATGACATTTTATAATAATGAAAAGTCAAGAAAATAAAAACCAACCACACTCCAAAATGCAGAAACAATGGGATTCTGCTTAAAAACTTTTTTAAAAAATCACATTTCTATGACAAAATGATGCCTGACACATTGTCTCTCTGGGACACAGGATTATCCAGGCTCCTGGTTGATTTTAGTTCTTCAGGGAGGCGATGGAATGTAGATCAATGACACGGAATTCCATCTCTGTCACTTGCAAACTATGTGATTCTGGGTAAGTAAAACTCTTTGCAGCATACACTGCCGGTGACCCAGCTTTACTCCCCGAGATCCCTTCACGGTTTGTACTCACCAGCCAATGGACCAGCATGTGTGCCTTCTGGCTGCAGGAGCCCCTTAGGCACTGTGCATGAGAGCTGGAGCTGAAAGCAATTGCTGAGTGCAGGGGTCAAACATTCTCCAGCTCCATTGTCCCTAAACTGGGACAGCTCTGAGGTGTGACCCATACTGTTTGCAGAGCTTCCCTGTGGGACCGAGCCAGACTCACCTGCTGTGGGACTTTGCTTGATAGTACAACTTTTCTGACAATTTTCCTTCCGTGGTTCTACTTCCTGGGGAGTGCTTTAAAAAAATCTTTGTCTCAGTGAAACCAAAATTGATGGACATTCTACAAAATTCTCAGCCAATACTCTTCAAAAATGTCAAGGTCAAGAAAGGCAAAGAAAGACTGAGGAAATATTTTAGCTTAAAGGAAACTAAAGATACCTGATAATTAAATATAATCCCTGGTTCTGGACTGGATCTTGAACCAGGAAAAAATAAATAGTGTATAAAAGACATTATTGGGACAATTGATGAAATCTGAATGTGGACTGTGCAGATAGTAGTATTGTGACAGTGTTAAATTTCATGATTCAGTAATTGTACCATGGTGGCATTAAAAGTAATGCAGGAACAGAAACCCAAATATCAAATGTTCTTATAAGTGGGAGCTAAGTGATGAGAGTACATGGACACAAAGAGGGGAACAACAGACGGTGGGGTCTAACAGAGAGAGAGGGTGCGAGGAGAGAGGGGAGCAGAAAAAAAAAAAAAACTATTGGGTATTAGGCTTAGTACGCAATAGTTGACTAGTACCTAATAGTTAACTATTTCATCACCTGATAGTTATTGGGTGACAAAATAATTTGCACATCAAACATGACAACAGTTTACCTATGACAACAGTTTACCTATGTAACAAACCTGCACATGTACCCTGAAACTAAAATAAAAGTTAAAAAAAAAAAAAGAGAATGTCCTGACTAGGCATGTTAGCTCATACCTGTTATCCCAGCACTTTGGGAGGCCAAGGTGGGTGGACCATTTGAGCTCAGGAGTTTTGAGACCAACCTGGGCAATATTTTTGTAGAAACTTTGTCTCTACAAAAAATATTAAAAAATTAGCTGGGCATGGTGGCTCGTGCCTATAGACCCAGCTACTTGGGAGGCTGAGGTGTGAGGATCACTCACTTTAGTCTGGGTGCTGGAGGCTACAGTGAGCCAAGATCGTGCCACTGCACTCCAACCTGGACAACAGAGCCAGACCCTGTCTCAAAACAACAACAACAATGACGACGACGGCGACGTCCTTATTCCTAGGACATAAACTCTGAAGTATTTAGGGGCAAAGGTGCATGAGGTCTCTAAATTACTTTCAAATAATTCATTAAAAAACCACGGGAGGTGGGGAGAAGGAGAATAACAAGGCAAATAGAAGAAAATGTAACAGTTAGCCAATCTGGATAAAGAGTATTTTGGAACTCTTTATGCTGTTATTGCAACTTTTCTTTAGATCTGAAATTCCATCAAAGTGGAAGGAACCTTTGCCTCACCATTTGCTTCTAGGGGAGCCAAGCTAAGACACTCCCCGAGCCTCAGTTTCCTCAACTGTTAAATAGAGATCATGGTCTTTATCTCACCAAACTGATGCAAGAATGAGAATAGCTAATATTTGAGACAAGCCTGGCACAGAGCTGGCTCTCCCCTTCTCATTTGTTAGCCACACATTCTGGAACTCAGGGCTTGGGATGACTGCAAAGAGCACCTCACACAAATGTCAGAGGCCTTGGAGAAACGCACTGTGCTTCCTAGTTACCTCTCTTTGAGTCTACACTCTCTCACTGTGCTTGGCTTTTCTCTTGGCACAACCCTTCCCTGTCTGCAGCTGTGGTCAGTGATTTTTGTAGATTAAAAGAAACTCTGGGGGGAGGCAGAATTTTTTTTCTGGGGAGATCAAAGACTCAGCCTAACATAAAAGAAACCTTATAAAACGATGTATATTAGGAACAAAACCAAACAAAAATTAACCTGGGAGCATGATCCATATGTCAGAGTCAATATGTCCAAACTTCTGCGATATGCTCTATAGAGCTGCCAACTGAGACAAGAATGTTGCCTTGTCCAGAAAAAGCAGCCGCGTAAAAGAGAGATTTTTATGGACTTTGGTGCAAGGATGAGGCAGGAACCAATTGTATGTCCAAGGCTTTGTGAGGAATCTCTAGGAACTGATGTGGCTTCTTTTAGCTCTACATTTTTTTAAAACAGCTTTATTGAAGTATAATTGATATTAAAAATACACAGATTTAATGTATCCAATTTGATAGTTTGGACATATGCATACACCCATGATGCTATCACCATGGTCAAAATAACAAACCTATCTGTTACCTTCAAAAGTTTCCTTTTGCGCCTCCTTTTTCTGTGATAAGCACTTAAAATGAGATACACCCTTTATACAAATTTTTAGCTGCACAATATCATACTGTTAACTACAGACACAATGTTGTACAGCAGATCTCTAGAGGGTATTCATTTAGTATAACTGAAACTTTATACCCATTAAGCAAAATCTCCCTTATTATTCTCTTCCCCCCAGCCCCTGGCACCCACCATTCTATTCTCTGCTTCTATGAGTTTGACTATTTTAGATTTCATACAGGTGAAATCACGCAGTATCTGTCCTGTGACTGGCTCACTTAACATAATGCCCTCCAGGTTTATCCATATTATCACAAATGGTAGGCTTCCCTTCTTTGTTAAAAGTCTGGATAATATTCCATTGTATGGACAGATCACATTTCCTTTATCCAATCCGTTATTGTGTAAATCTGGGTTCGGCCAGAGAAACAGAACTAGTAGGAGATATGTATTCTGATTTATTGCAAAGAATTGGCTTATGTGATGTTGGGGATTGGCCAGGCAAATCCAAAAGCCATAGAATAGGCTGTTAGGAAAAGCAGGCTGGAGCTTTTGGCTCAAGCTGCTGTCTACAGCTTGAGTTTCTTTTTCTGCAGGGAAGCCTCAGCCCTGCTCTTAAGGTCTTTCAACTGATTGAATCAGACCCACTCAACTTATGTAGGATAATCTCCCATACTTAAAACCAACTGATTAAGGAATTTAATCACAGTCACAAAATACATTCACAGCAAGTCCTAGATTAGTGTTTGATTAAAAACTGGAGACTGTAACTTAACCAAGTTGACACGTAAAACTGACCATCACAGTCAGCAAAACCAGTTGAAGCTCCCTGCTAATGTCTTCAGGATCCCTTCCCTTCTCTCTGCCCTCATTTATACCACCCAAAGTCAAGCCCCAAGGTCAGTGGCTCCCCCCTGATGTCCATATATCCAGGCCCATGGTCTCTACCCCTGAAGTAGCATACTTCAGGTCAGAAACCGCTTGGCATTCCCCATTGATTATGGGATAAATACCAAAATCTTAAGTTGAGCAGTTAATACTATTCATTTTGTATCAAAGCTCTAAGTCACACTGGTTTTCTCATCTACTTCAAACCTTTACTTCTACAAATCATGATAAGAGCTGACATTTCTTGGCCCTTGCCAGTTCCCAAGCACTGTGCCCAGTGCTTTCACATAGATTGTCTAATTTAATAATGAGAACAATTGCGTTTTTTCACATGGAGAAACTGAGTTACAGAGCGATTAGAGTAATCTATTTCAGTCACCAAGTTAGTCCCTGACCTAACCTATAATCTCACAAGTCTGACTCCGTAGTCCACGACTTCGAGCATTACGTTATGCTGCTGCTCCGAAGGGTCTGTCCTCATTTATCCAATGATCTTCTACTTATCCTCAATGTCCATCTCAAATATCAACTCTTCTCTGAAGCCTTTCATATTTCACAGGTAGAATCTGCAGTCCTGTCTTCTGTGCTCACTGAGATTTTGTGTCCTTTCTATAATAATTTGCTAACTTGACTGCATCGTTTCGCACTTGATGTGAACTTGTCAAGGAGAGGCAAGGTATTGGCCTCACCTGTTTCCCTAAAGCCCAACACAGGGTCTGATGTAACTTCTAGTTACCAATAACTGTTGTCAAAAGATTGACTTATCTGGGGATTTGTTATCTCTCCCAAGCCCCACTAATGACCATTCATTGCTGACAGCCATGCATTGCTCTGCTCTTTGGTCTCTACCCATGCGTTCCTGCAATAAAATGGAAGCTGATTTCTAAACTTCTTAGTTTCCATTGCAGCAGGGTGCTGATGACTGATAGCACCCTGCCAATAGAATTATCTGACTAGTTACTGAAGGAATGGTGGTATGTGCTTTCCTCCCTTGAAGGAGCTAGGTAACTGTCTCCACTGCCAACTTCATCTCAGCTATGTTTCCCCAGTGTCTCAATGGCTGAATCCAGTGAATTATTCGCTGGCAAAGCAGTTGTTGGGAGGGTCCAAGCATCAGATGGCATGGTGTCACCGGTGTGCCCATCTGGGTCACCCTGACATCTCTGGGGTGGCTGCAAGGAACTTAATTTGCATGAGACCTTAAGATGCCTTCTAGGACCAAAAGGCAAGCAGGGGCCCCCAATGCACCAAAACTAAGATTTCTGAATATGGGCATCACATGTGACTGCCAATCTTTTAGATTCAGGTTTCTGTAGATTAAAAAATAAATCAACGGACTTGCCCTGAGGTGGGCAAGCTTCCAGATGCCTGGGCTGTTAATGGGAAGTGACAGTGTTTGCTGCCAGTTGGCTGTCAGCCCATCCAGCCTCCAAATGATCCATGCCCGAGTCCTCCAGATCCTACCTAGGATGCTGTTATACTTTGCCCTAAGTGAGAAAGCCTCCCTTGTTTGACAGGGCAATGTGTATCCCTTGGGTGAGATGAGGATTCTGTCCAACCAAGGGAGAGCATCAGGGATGAATAAGGTAGCGTAAAGTGACCGACTCTGGCATGGAGGAGAGATGTGAGGCTCAAATGGCAGGCACATGAAGTATCATGATTAGGCTCCTGTGCATGAAGACTGCTCGTGCTATGGGCTGAATGTTTGTGTCCTCCCAAATTTCAAGTCCTAACCCCCCAGTGTCATTCTATTAGGAGGTGGGGCCTTTGGGAGGTATGATTAGTGCTTGTAAGAAGACATGAGAGTGCTGTAGCCATATGAAGACACAACTAGAGGACAGCCATCTGCAAACCAGGAGAGTGCCCTTACCAAACACCAGATCTACCAGTGCCTTGATCTTGAGCTTCCCAGTGTCCAGAGCTGTGAGATATAAATGTTTTTGTTTAAATCATCAATTCAATGGTGATTTATTATAGCAGCCTTAACTGACTAAGACAGCTAGTCACCACAGAAAGATATGAATGGTGGCTACTCCAGACCCTGAGGAGGGAAAGGAGAAATCTAAGCTGTTGCAGTCCCTTTTATTCTGCTTGAGGGTCTCAGAGTGAGTTGCTAGCTGCATTCCCACTGCAGTTTGGCTGGTCTGCCCTAAGCTTGCATGATTTCCCAACCTTCATCTGCTTGCTCCAGTGGGTTCTTCCTGGGAGCCGCATTCTACGGCTTTCCTGGACTGCGTGCTTCCCAAGGGTGGGGACCATGGCAGTCATCTGTGTCATCTCGACTTCCAGCACAGGGCTTGGCACATCACTGGTACCCAATAAATTTTTGATGAATAAAAATGAGGTGCAGATCACAGACAAGACACAATTGCTTCACCCTTATAGACACGTTGATTGGCTAAGAACTGCTACAGTCTTGTTTGGGTGCAGATATACAGCTACATGTCCTTGGTTAATTTTATTTGTTTTGGCAATTATGATAACAATTATGATAATAAGAATTCTCTTTCACTCCCAAATCTTCTGGCTTGAATGTCTAAGATACTTGCCAAATTCTCCTGGGTATTTGCCAATTCTCCTTTTTTGCTCTGTACTCTGTGGCTATGGCCTTGATCCTCCATAGCACTGGTGCAGAAGTGAGTTTGGGAGTTTAAATTAGTCAGTTAATCTGTTCTTTATTTGGACTAGATAGATTAACTGGGGGATTGTGAGAAGAATGTGAAACTTGGGGACCAAAGAGACTTGAGTCCCATTATGATTAAGGCATTTAGTCTCCATGTAATTCTGAGTAAACCTCTAACCTCAGTTTCCACATCTGTAAACTGGAATATATCTCCCACACAGCATTGTTCAGAATATTAAGGAACTACAGGAAAGATCTGGAGATAGGGAGCTCAGGCTGATGAGGGAGATAGACAATACCAGCACTTTGGGAGGCCAAGACGGGTGGATCACGAGGTCAGGAGATTGAGACCATCCTGGCTAACACAGTGAAACCCCATCTCTCTACTAAAAATACAAAAATTTAGCTGGGCATATTGGTGGGCACCAGTAGTCCCAGCTACTCGGGAGGCTGAGGCAGGAGAATGGTGTGAACCCGGGAGGCAGAGCTTGCAGTGAGCTGAGATCACACCACTGCACTCCAGTCTGGGGGACACAGCAAGACTCCATCTCAAAAAAAAACAAAAAAACAAAAAAACAAAAAAAAACCATCGCTCTACAATATCTGTATCTTGGCAGGGGTGAGTCCGAAGCCCACTGTAGGAGCCTGAATTACTGCATATCCACCCTGTGTCTCAGACTGTGCAGGGGAGAGAGGCCATGGAGGTTTCTGCCCATGCATGCGTAAATGCAATACTCATGGCTCACCACAGCCTCTGGCATGCATGGGTCCTGGTTTGGGGTTGAGAGCCCTGTCAATGGACGATGATGAAACATGTCTTTGGAAGTAGGGTCCTGCACACATGTGTGAATTTAGCCCCCAGTACACATTAGTCACCGGAAATAGAAAATGATAGCTTTCAGGAGGCAACAGTTAAATGGATACAGAAGGCACTGGCTGCGGACACTTGTTAGAAACATGAACTTTCATTGTAGGGATCAAAACCCGTCCTTATACTAAACTGCATGAAAAGAGGGGCACATTTTGCTACTTTGTTCAGGATGGAGGATTTAAATGGTAAGAGGGGGCCAAGGTGGAGACCAGGAAGGGAGGTGGGTAACTTGTCCTGCTGGATCCCTGCACCTGCCCCAGTGGGAATGAGGGTGGTTTCAACAGGGAACATTTAAATAATGGTGTCTAGGATGGGTAAAGGTGGGGGTGGGATTTAGGGCTGGGGAGAAGGGGGCAGTCAGTCAGGCAGAGGCACAGTGCTGAAGGCCCTGGAGAAAGAGTGTGGAGTGGGGACTAAGCCGTGGTGAGGTGTCAGATGATCTATGCCAGTTTGTGCCTGGCCTCTCTGTGCCTCACTTTCCTCATTTGAGAACATGGTGCTGAGCTGTGTTCTGGGCATGGCGAAAGAAAAAAAAGTGACAGTTAGAAAGTTCTTTGATTACCCAAATCACTAAATAATGGCATTTAATTATTCATAATGTGTTTTGAGATCTTGGGATGAAAGCTATGGAGGTTATGTCCTGTTATTAGCTGGTTGTTAGGAACCTCTGTGCGGGTAGAAGACATAATTACAGCAAGAATTTGATAACACGGGGGAGAGGAGTAGAGGTCCATCCTCTGATTACCACTCCCAGGTCTTCCTAGCTATTCCAGGGTGTGAATGTGCACCCACTTGTTCTGAGCCTTTTTCTTTACCTCATGCAAGGCCTGGGCTCCACCACTGTTATCTCCAGGGAGTGCATTCTGGGTGAGGGCTTCCTGGGGTTTTTGGAGTTGATGAGGCTGGTCTCTGCTGTCCCTGTCTGTCAATCATCAGCTCTAATTTGATTGAAAACATCCTCTCCCACCCCCAAGTTTGTGACAGGTCATGTGGCTGCTATGTAAGTCTCAGCCCCTGGAGCAGTTTAACGACTGCGGTGACCATAGGTAGTAACTCAGCCACCTCTATAAATGGAAAATAAAAACAACAACCCATTACGGATGATGGTAGGTCTGCAACCTGCACGCAGCGCATCGTAAACTTGAGCGATTGCTCATGTGCTTGGCTGAGGACAGGACTGGGGAGGAGGGACCAAGTGGCAGGAGAGGAGATTTGTGACCTGCAACTTCCAGGTTGCCTCTCCCTGTCTGTCCTGGCCCAGCCCAATCACAGGTGCTAAAGAACTTCAACCTGCCCCGTCCTGAGCAAGCAGGACATGGCTTCACATCAGGCTCCCTCTCCACCTGTGGCGGGCTTTAGCATTGGCTGATTAGTCTTGATGCTCTCGTTCTAAACCTGCTGCATGTGCTGGACTTTACTGGGGCCACTGCAGTCCTGTTGCCTCTCTTATGTTGTGCCACCAGCTTTAGAGAGGAGGAGGGGGGCATGACAGAGGGGAAGTGTAAATGCCATAAATATGGGGACTCTTTAATCACTTGCCTCAGTCACTGCTGTATCCCCAGCATCTAGAGCTGTGCCAAACATACAGTGAGTGCTCAATACAGATTTTTCTGAATGGAGCAGTAAATGAATAAGCAACGTCTCTGGGTTGAGGGGCCTGGTCTGATCCCAGCTCTGCTGCTTACTAGCTGTGGTAAAGTGGGAAAGCTACTCAATCTCTCTGAACCTCCATTTTCCTCATCAAGTGCTCATGTACCTTGATTGTTGTGAGGGCTAAAACTGATGGAGTTTCTAAACATACCTAGCCCTGGCCAGCACATGAGTTACTTCAGACTGACAAATGAGGCAATTGAGGCTTAGATAGGTTAAGAGGTTTGCCAAAGTGGTGAAAAATGTAGGAGGGAAAGCTCAGGTGTCCTGAGTCATCCAGATTTAGTTATTTTAATTGTTGTGAACTATGTGTATGTCCCAGATATCAGAGGGAATTTGGTGGTTCCTCTCTCCAGCCCTGAAGGACTTGGAGTCCTCAGAACTTATTCAGGTCTGATGTCCATTTCAGCAGATGTTTATTAAGCACCTACTCCGTGCCCAGTTAGGCTGGACCTAGAGGTAAGGGTGGATAAAACCAAGTCCTTATCCTCAAAGAGCTCACAGTCTGGTGGAGAACATAGACACAGTGGAAATGAGAATAGAATATGACAAGCATCGTACTGGCATTATATACAGAGTTCTTCAGAAACTCACAGGTGGGAGAGTCTAACTCTGTCCAGGGGTATCTGGGAAAGCCTTAGAGAGAATAGGATGCAAACCGAGTCTTGAACGATGAGAGGAAACACTCCTGGAGGAGAAGAAACACTCCTGATGGAGAAAGGAGTGGAGTATTGGAGATAGAAAGAATAGGGCAGAGGGCAAAATCTGAAAGTCCGAATATATGTGTAGTGTGCATGGATTAATGAGTGGGTTGGTGTAGAAGAAGTAGAGACAAGTGGAGGAGTAGGGGAAGACCAGACTGGGCCAGATGATGAAGGGCTTATGGGCTATTCCAAAGACATATTAATATTTTTTCTTAAGGGCACCGGGGAACCATAGTGGACTAAAAGTGGGAGAATGACAAATATATTTATGACTTGATAAGATTACTGTTGACTGACTGATGAAAGATACAGAAGGCTTCAAAACTGGGCATAGTAAACGTAAATTCAGATGCAACTGAAGGTAACCAACTGTGTATGACATGCCTGACTGTCATCTCATTGTGGCTACAGGCAAGGGAGCTCCAAGGAATGATAGCAACCATCAGAAACTAAAGAAAACATGGAATGACCCTCCCCTAGAACTTTCAGAGATTAGCCCTGTGACACCTTGATTTTGGACTCTTGCTCTCTAGAACTGTTAGAGAATAAATTTCTGCTGTTTACGCCACTCAGTTTGTGGTGATTTGTTATGGCAACCCTAAGACACTAATACACCTTACACAACAGCCTGTGAAGGAGATGTTATTTTGTTTTAAGGAAATCTAATTCTGGTAGAAAACTGAGGATCCTGGTTATCCTCCACTTGTGGGAAGGGGGGAGCATCATGCAAATAATCATACAAATAATCATGCCATTATGAAGGTGATAAGTGTGATAAAATTAAAGCACAGGACATGGGAAGATTATGGTTATCCTCCCAGTAAGTACAGGATCTGGGGTTCAAAATCAGGTTTATCTGAAATCAAACTCATTCTCTTTTCATTAGACTGGTTTAGGAATTTTGTGAGCAGCTTATTTGGGAGGGAGGTTAGCCGTGTGTGGGAGCTCCAGGTCTGGAAGGTGAACAAAGATGCAGATTGTCTTTGGAAAGCCCCACAGAACATTCTACAGACTCACTTGAAGCCAGTAGGAATCACTTAATCAGCTCAAGGGACACTAGGGCCGTTGCTCCTTTATTTTTTCCAATTACTTGAGTCTCACATTATTAGCATAAAGAGAAAATTTCCAAGGACCACTTATCATCTTGTTTAGTAAGAAGGGGACCCATTATGTTCCAAATGTCAGCTGAGAACTAGAAATCTTCACCCATTCACTAGAGTATCGTTTTGGTCCTGTCCACATGGTGGCGCTGTTGAACACCAGTCTCATACAGTCCAGTGGACCCTGAAGCAGTAATGTTCTTGCTGGCCTACATTTCTTCAGAAGTCACAGTGGTGGGGGCTTCAGATGTGAGGTGTCCCAGAATGGGCCAAACTTTCATTAGAGCAAGATCTTAGACTTTCATTACAGTTATATGTATGTGGGTGCCTGTGTGTACATGTTGTACGTATGTGTGTGTTTCTGTGTATGTGTCTGTAGGTGTTTACATATGCATGCATGTGTGTATGTGTACATAAAGCACTTGGATTCCCAAGCCTTTTTGTAGAATAAGGTAGATTGTCTCTAAAACGATTATTGAAATAGTCTTCCTGATTTGAGGGTATAGGGGCTCTGTCTTCTCTTCCTTCCTGGTAGTATGTTGATGGGAAGGCATTTGAACAGAGCTGGGGCAAATAGGCTGGGGACATGCTTAAATGTGACTCTCACAGGGAGGCCTTTGTTCACCCCTAAGGTTAAGTTGGGGCTGCTCTGTTATAACCATGCATGGTGTCCTGTGCTTTAATTTTATCATATTTATCAGCTTTGTAATTGCATGATTATGTGTCTGATTATTTGCATAATATTTCCCCCCACTTCCCATAATTGGGAAATCCATGCATACCGGAAACATTTTCTTACTTCTATATTTCCAGGGCCTAGAATCTGGCACTTAAGAAGAATTTGGTGACTATGAATACACTATCAGAGACAACAGATCATACCTCAGCTCTGTTGCTAACCATCTGGCCTATGAGATCTGGGGCTAGCTGTAAAATCTCTCCAAGCCTCTGCTTCTCCACTGGAAAATAAAATAAAATATACCCACTTTGAAAGGATGCTGTGAGGACTGAGGAACATAAAGCATGGAAAACACAGCATAATGCCTGGCACAGAGCAAGCACTCCCCATACAGTAATTTAAAAAGATCTTCCTCCATCCTGCACTGCTCTCCCTCCCTTCCTTCCTTTTTCTCTTCCTTTTTCCTTCCTCTTTTCATTGCCATCCTCCTGCTCACTTGCTACTCTCTCAGAGCATTGTGTGTACATGTGTATGTGAGTCCATGTTGTGTGCATGTGTATGTATGTGCATATGTGGTTATGTGTATGTGGATGCCTGTGTGTATATGTTGTATGCATGTGTGTGTGTTTGTGTGTATAAGTGTCTGTAGGTATATATGTGTTTACATATGCATGCGTGTATGCATATCTATGTGTGTATCCGTGTTGCATGTGTGTACATATTATATGTGTATGTGCACATGTATTTTTTGTGCATATGTGTATATGCACATACATGTATATATGTGTGCATGTGTATATGTATGTGTGTGTGTCTTTGAGTGTGTGTGTACGTGTGGGCTTTTTTTTGTGTGTGTGTACCTCCAGCATGGGAGACTCTCACCCTTGAGGAGTAGGGCTTGAGTAAATCTTGGGTAGAGGAATCTGTGCTACCAGTTTAGGGGCTCCACTGCCTGGAAGGCCCAGCCCTTCCAGGGCATGTAAGAACAGTGCCGTGCTTAGAGCTGTTCTCACCTGCCTGGCGGCAGCTCCACCCCTACAAGCCATCAGCAGGGGAGGAGGCCTGATTGTGATGAGGGCCAGATATCCATGCATCTGAGTTTGTCTTTTGCCTGCGTCATCCTGGGTCTTCTCTAGCTCCTCCTGGCCTCCAGGCTTGGTAGGTAAGGATCATGGGAGGTAGAGAACAGGGCTGTTGAGGAAGATGCCTTTACTTTCACAGGCATTGCAGAAGGGCAGCTATCAGGAAGACCCTAGGGATGCCACCCACTAGTGACCTTGCAAGTTGTTAAGCTCTTGATGTCTCTGCTTTCTCATCTGCATAGTGGGAATTTTTGAGATGAGAGTCTTAAACTCAACTCAGTCTTAAACATACCCAGTAGCCAAACGAGTGAAGAAGGTTAATTTTGGGGAAAAAAACATGATGCAGGGAAAATATTCTGACCCATATATAATTCAACCTCAGCTGATTGCTGCTGTGTGAGAAGTTCATCTGAGAACGTCCAATTTTCCAACCATTCAAGAGAAGGCAAAAATCTGACTTTGTACACTAAATCCTATAATACTTCATGTTGAAAAAACATCAAGATTTCCTAAAACACTCTATGTGTTGTAAATAAAACATCTCTATGGTCCAGATACGGTGGTCAGGCCACTAGTTCATGTTCTCAATGTCGTGCATATATTAAACACTCAAATATATTTGTAAATAATCAGATGCTGCTTGCTCCAAGAATGAAAGAAGGAGAGAACTGGGGAGAGAGAGAGAAACAGAAGTGAGTAGTGGAGCAGGGGAAGGTGGCCTAGTCAGAGGGGTGGTTGAGGGCCAGTGAAGGGAGAGTTCAGTTGTGAAAGTGTGTTTGGCTTCTGTCTGATCCCAGGGCAGAGCCCCCAGGACGCACCTGGCTTCCCCATCTCCTCTGATGCAGATAAAAACCAATCTCGAAGTTGGGATGTTCAAGATGGGGGCTACCAGCCAGATCGGCTTCTGTCCGCATGCATATGCTCTTCCCCCACCTTGCTGTCATTGTAGAATATGCTGTTTCAGAATAAGGGGATTCCATTCAGAAATGGAGGGGTTTTTGAGTTGTTCAACTTGGCATTTGATATCACCAGACTAAGTCAGATAATATTGCACCAGCTGGGTTTACAGAAATCACCCTGTGCCTTACAGGGCTGGGGCCAAGGTAGGAAGGTGGGTGCCTGTCAGTGAGCTCAGCTACCCGCTTACCCAGATGCATTCCTTCCAGTACATCAGTCCATGTGCAGGGAGCTGTAACTGCCCTGGGCAAGTGACTTCAACTTCCTGAACTTCAGTTTCTTCATCTTTAAAATAGGGATAATGACACTTGGCTCATGTTTGTTGGGAGGACTGGGTAGTATGCCTGCTCCTTTCTTTATCCCACCTTGCGTTGGCCAGTGTGTTACACAGATCTCATCACCATACTTGCTTCCCCTCTGTGTGTCCAAGCTTTCTGGGAAGTCCACCTGACTCTAGCCCTGCTCCTTCTCCCAACAGCCACCTAGGGACCTGGCTTCTAAACCCTAACTCACTCAGGTCATCTGTTGACATGTGTGAGTGTAGACTTCAACAAGCACACTCTGAAAGAGTTCAGGCTTCTTCAGATTCAGGATTGGCAGAGAGATAGTGGACCCACTTTTCAACTTCCTTTGGTCAGGAGGGATGGAGTATGTGGTTGGGGCCAATTCCTCTTTTTCTTCTGGGATCCACATTGGCTCATTTATCCTTGGGGACAGTAAAGCATGGAATTAAGAGTGTGGATCAGCAGAGAAAAAAATGCATATACACTGTTGGTGGGTGTGTAAATTCGTTCAACCATTTTGGAAAGCAGTGTGGCAATTCCTCAAAGAGCTAAAACCCAAACTACCATTCAACCCAACAATCCCACTACTGGGTGTGTACCCAAAGGAATATAAATTGTTCTGCCATAAAGACACATGCACATGTATGTTCACTGCAGCACTATTCACGATAGCAAAGACATGGAATCCACCTAAATGCTTATCATTGGAAAACTGGATAAAGAAAATGTGGTATATATATACCATGGAATACTACACAATCATAAAAAGGAATGATATCATGTCCTTTGAGGGAACATGAGTGGAGCTGAAGGCCATTATCCTTAGCAAACTAATGCAGGAACAGAGGACCAAATGCCTCACGTTCTCACTTGTAAGTGAGAACTGAATGATGAGAACATATGGACACAAAGAGGAGAACAACAGGCCCTGGAGCCTGCTTGAGGGTGGAGTGTGGGAGGAGGAAGAGGAGCAGGAAAAATAACTATTGGGTACTGGGCTTAATACCTGGGTGATGAAATAATCTCTGTACATCAAACTCCTGTGATCCGAGTTTACCTACGTAACAAACCTACCCATGCACCCCTGAACCTAAAATAAGATTTTTTTAATAAAGCAACTGTCTTTTTTTTTTTTTTTTTAAAGCAATTAGCCTGCCTAACATGATGAAACCAAACCGTATCTCCACTAAAAATACAAAAATTAGTCAGTTGTGGTGGTGCATGCCTGTGGTCCCAGCTACTTTGGAGGCTGAGGTATGGGAGGTGGAGGCTGCAGTGAGCTGAGATGGTGCCATTGCACTCCAGCTTGGGCAATAGAGTGAGACTCTGTCTTAAAAAAAAAAAAAAAAAAGGCATGTGGATTCAGAGTCTGTTCCAATCCCAGGTCTGCCATTTACAAACTGGGTATCTTTGGGCAAATGACTTAGCCTCTCTGAGTTTCAGCTGTAAAATAGGCAAAACAATAATGTTGACCTCAACACAGAACCAGTGTCAAGAGTAAATAAGATAATTTTTGCCGGGTGCGGTGGCTCAAGCCTGTAATCCAAGCACTTTGGGAGGCCGAGACGGGCGGATCATGAGGTCAGGAGATCGAGACCATCCTGGCTAACACGGTGAAACCCTGACTCTACTAAAAAATACAAAAAACTAGCCAGGCGAGGTGGCGGGCGCCTGTAGTCCCAGCTACTCGGGAGGCTGAGGCAGGAGAATGGCATAAACCCGGGAGGCGGAGCTTGCGGTGAGCTGAGATCTGGCTACTGCACTCCAGCCTGGGCGACAGAGCGAGACTCCGTCTCAAAAAAAAAAAAAAAAAAAAAAAAAAAAGAGTAAATAAGACAATGCACAGAGCATGGCAAGTAGAAGCACTCCAGATTATCAAGTTTACACATTTACTACGTTGATGTAAATTTATAATTCCGTCAATAAACTTTAACAACAAATAGCACCTTTATTGTTTGATGGCATCCAAATCAGAAGGCAAAAAATTCCAGAAGTCTTAGAATCCAGTCAAAAAAAAAAAAAAAAACCTGACAATTAGAAAGACAATGCTTTTCTTCTGAATATGTCAGGGCACAGTGCAGAGTCTATTTTATTTCCCTCTCAGACTCCAAGGACATTGAGCAGAGCTCTGGATTGGACTATGTGTCCAATGCAGGGGAAGTGGTAGAGATGAACAAGATGGAAGGATTATCTGGAGGGTCCGAGAGGGACAGGGGTAGGGAGGTTAAAAAAACTTCAGAGAAGAGAAGCTGAAGTGGGAATGGGTAGAATGGGAATAAATCAAGTTGAAAATACTTTTTGAGCATTTACTGTGATTCTAGACACTCAATATAGTGGGGAACAAGATGAATGTGGTCTGTGAGCCACTCATGGGGCAATAGATACGGAGCAGGAATTACAGGTGTGGGGAAAGCTACAAAGGAGGATGTTCGTGGTGCTATGAAGATGCACATAAGGGCATCTAGCCCTTATATGAATGGTGTGGTGCAGAATCTCCCTAATTAAGCATGCTTGTGTTTTTAATAGTAATAGTGACAGCAACAACAACAATTAACAATTACCAAGCTCTCACTATCTGCCAGGCATTTTGGATGTATGATCTCATCACATTCCTCCCAGAGCAAGCCACTGAAATAGATATTTTAAAGAAGCTGTGGCTCTGGGAGGTGGAATAATGCCTGTAGTCACTTGGCCATCAAGTGCTGAAGTCCAATTTGGGGTCAAAACCTCATAGCTGTCCAGTGCATGAACAGAGCGAATTCTGGGCTTCAACTAGTCCTACTTGGGCTAGTTGAATGCAATCTGAGTGTAACCAAGGAACAGTCTCAAGACTCCCTTCTGTTCTCTTCCTCCAGGGTATACACAAGTTCTCGTAAGGTAGGAGGAGAGACCCTGGAAAAGTGGACATACTGAAGGAAAGACTGGCATACAAAAAGGAAGTGAGGGAGGGTCATTTCCATCTCCTTCCTTTGGTGTTGATTTTGTGTCTCTTTCCTTCAGGAATGCACAATCTCACTGCATTCAAACTTCCTGGGCACCTATTTCTCTAGGAGGCTCATACTGTCTGTGGAGTTAGGTCTCCCATGGGTATGTTTCCAACTTTTCCTTTTTATTTGGCATCATTTGAGGTTGAGGAGGGGGCTGAGGTCTATTCCTCTGAGCGTTGAGGGATGAAAGAAATTGCCTAATTTCCAGCTCTTTGCGCTGCCACCTTGGGCTTCATGCACCATCTCAGGGACCAGCCCCTCAATTCAGCAAAGGAAGGGGAAGTGTATTTTTCTGGTCTTTCCAACACTTGGACAAATCCAGAGGCCCATGTGGGAGAAGACAGATTCATAAGGTAAAATCTTCCCAGACTTAGGGATAGCATGAAGTGTGACTGCTAGAAGGGTGCTTGGTATTGGAAGTTATTTTCTTTCCAGACCTTGCACAGTTGCTTGCATGCATGAATGTGGCAAAGTCCCTACTGAAATTCCATTTCTCAGGAAAGGTGAAGGTTGAGCAAATTTTTGCTAGGCCTGGTTAAACCTGGGCAATGAGAAGAACAAGAGGCACAAGGCACATTTTTAGAATCAAACTGAACAACTCCTCTTTGTGGTTCTAAATGTTCAGACACTTTAAAACAAACAAACTTCTGTTTTCCATCTCAACTGGAAGTGGTTGGGACCAAAACTGAAAGCAGTGGCATCTAGGAGTGAGGCTGACCTCTCTCTAGTGGAATCTCCTGTCCTGGTTTGGCCAGGGTGAGACCCAGGTGCTGGGTCAGTTTGGTGAAGACTTCACAAAATAGCTTACTCTTTAGTTGCATATTCAACAAGAATCAATTGCTACTTTTTCTACGTCAAGACTTGTTCTGGAAACTGGACATTGAGAGATGGTGAAGAGATAGCCATCCCTGATCTCTCAGGATCTCAAGGACTGATGACAGAGAAAATATGTAGTCAAATAAAATATCCCAAATGTTAAGACTTAAAACAAAGGTCTGTATGAAGTGTTCTGGTTACAGAGAGGAGTGACTAATTCTGCTGGTTCAGGGAAGGTGGTCAGGCAAGCTTTAAGAGCTTCAATTTAAACTCTAAAGAATGTGTATCCTAAATAATTCTTGACATATCCCATGTGGCTCAGTCTGATTTTGGTGTAGCCGAAGAGATAGTAAAAAGAGGCAAACGTGATTGTTGGAAGTGATTCAAGCTTTGATTCAGTTTCTGAAGGAAGTGTTAAATGGGGACAGGCTACTCTTATAAACACTGTCTTCTTATAGCTCCCTCACTCAATATCCTCTGTGTGGGACCCCTGAAGTTCCTTCTATTTTCCAATCTCAACTATCAATGCCACAAGACTCTCAGACACTCAGCTCTCTTGGATTTTAAAAAATATATCTTCCTAAAACCATAAAAACCTTAGAAGAAAACCTAGGTAATACCATTCAGGACATAGGCATGGGCAAGGACTTCATGTCTAAAACACCAAAAGCAACAGCAACAAAAGCCAAAATTGACAAATGGGATGTAATTAAACTAAAGAGCTTCTGCACAGCAAAAGCAACTACCATCAGAGTATGGGAGAAAATTTTTGCAATCTACTCATCTGATAAAGGGTCGTAATATCAGAACTATAAAGAACTCATTCAAATTTTCAGAAAAAAACGCAACTAACCCCATCACAAATGGGCAAAGGATATGAACAGACACTTCTCAAAGACGACATTCATACAAGCCACAGCACATGAAAATGCTTCATCATCATCGCATCGGAGAAATGGCAAATCAAAACCACAATGAGATACCATCCTCACACCAGTTAGAATGGCCATCATTAAAAAATCAGAACAACAGGTGCTGGAGAGGATGTGGAGAAATTAGAACCTTTTACAACTGTTGATGGGACTGTAAACTAGTTTAACCATTGTGGAAAACAGTGTGGCGATTCTCAATGATCTTAAACTAGAAATACCATTTGACCCAGCCAATCCCATTATCTGGGGATATACCAAAGGATTATAAGTCATGCTCTGCTATAAGACCATGCACACGTATGTTTATTGGGCACTGTTCACATAGCAAGACTTGAATCGACCCAATGTCCATCAGTAACAGACTGGATTAAGAACAAATCGTGGCACATGTCACCATGGAATCTATGCAAGCCATAAATAAAAGGAGAGTTCTGTCCTTTGTAGGGACATGGATGCAGCTGGAAAACCTCATTCTTTAGCTAAACGTATCGCAAGAACAGAAAACCCAAACACCACATGTTCTAGCTCATAGGTGGGAATTGACAGTGAGATCACTGGAACAGGAAGGGAGGAAGGGGAACACCACACACCGGGTCCTATTGTGGGGAGGGGCTGAGGGGAGGGTTAGCATTAGGAGATATACCTAATGTAAATGACGAGTTAATGGGTGCAGCACACCAACATGGGACATGTATACATATGTAACAAACCTGCACATTGTGCACATGTACCCTAGAACTTAAAGTATAATAGAAAAATATATATCTTCCCCATATTACCTATGTCTCAGCTCTTTGTTAAATAGGGGACTCAGTCTCTGCATTCTATGGTATCTTTATGAAGACTGTTGCCCTGATTCTGTCTCCTAAGGAAGTGTAGTGGGGAGGGAAGGAAGATCCTCAATACTCACATTTCAGTAATTTTTTTTCCTGTTACTGTTACATGGGGTTTCTCTAAGACAAGAAGTGGGAGAAGAGCCACACTGGTAAAGAAGACTTTGTCAAAGGTATGGAGGCAAAAAAGAAGACATGAGAGGGCAGTTAGATGTGAATAGAGCTGGGGATGTGCATTAGGAAGAAGGCAGGGAGATAAGTTTGGAGAATTTAAAAGGCACTGGAGTGTGAGTGGCCTTGAGGCCAGTGTGTAGGAATCTGGACTTGATCCCGAAAGTCATGGAATCTATGGAGGATTTTTTTTGTTTGTTTGTTTTTAATTTGGATAAGACAGGATCAGGTTTGCATTTTAAGAAGATGGCTCTGATGGCTTGTGGGAAAATTGGGTGGGATGGAGACAGAGGCTTGTAGCCAGAAAATCAGTCAGGAAACTATTGCAAAAGCCTGGGCACATGAGACCTGAATTGATGTGACCAGAGAGACAGGGAGGAAGGGATGAATGTCCAAGCTATTTCAGAGTGGAACAGGCAGGGGAAATAGCTTTGCCTGTTGACCAATGTCCACTCATTTGTCAAGGTGGTCATGAAAGAAGGCATCAGGCACAGAACACATGGATACTCAATGCCTTGGCACCCAATCTATGTGCGCAGTAGGTTAATTGCACCTGTAATTAATTACAAGTTCAGGCTTGGAAGCCTTTTTCTGAAGACATAGACCAATGGCCTCAGAACAAGCATCTGGGTGAGGCTTATCCACGTTCCCAGCTTTCCTGGCCACTTCCCACACAGACTCTGATCGCCAAAGACCAGCCTGGGAGCACTGCCCTCTTTCTCAATCCATTGTTCCTCCCTGCTTGGCTTGAAATCTAGGTGGAGGCAATAATAACTTCTTTCCCAGGGTGCACTGAAGAGCACAAAGAGGAGGACATATGGCCTTCTGAGGCAGAAAACCAGGACTCAACTCCAAACACCACTGGGCTCAATGAGTCACTGCACCTCTCAGAGCTTTAGATTCTTCATCTGTAAAATGGAAAAGAGTGCCTTCCTTTAAAAGTTGTGAAAATTATGAAGTAACACATACAAACCCCATGTCATGCGCTTGGCACATAGTAGGTGCTCAATAAATGTTTACTTCCTTCTACTGAATTTTGACTTCCAATGTAAGCCTCAAGTCACTGCTTAGGGGGATAAGCAACTGTGTCTGGTACCTGTTATGATTATTTTATAGATAAGAACATTGAGGCACACACACACTACATATGTCACTATTTGTAAAATATGACTTGTACTACCTTACAGCCAGAAACTTGGCCTGCTTCAAGCTAGATCCTGAAACTTACTCCACCTCAAGCTGGGTTCTGGCTTCTGGCTCCAAAGAACCTTCAGAACCAAGGTTATGAAACACACAACACTTTAGCTGACCAGGGACCTGAAAAGTTGGATTCTAAGGGATGCCATAGAAAGTTTGAGTCTCTGAGCATCAAGCCTATCTTCTGTCCCATCAGCTGGGTGACTGGCCAAGTGGTCCCCTCACCAGGAGGCTGGTTCATTAAGTGTTTATTATGGACCTTGATGAAGCTGGGACTAAATTTCTCTGAAGCAGTTGTGTTGTAGAAGGAAAACAGCAGGAGAGAAGGAGTGAGGCATGTCGTAGATGCTGAAGGGGAGACATTGGAGGCCTTAGAAGGACAGGTCTCAGGCTGGGGACTTAATGAAGACAGCCTTAGGGAACTCTTTTCTTTCTACCATGAGGGGCAGCTGAATCCCAGAAAGTTGTATTAGTATAGGGCTTTCTGTCTTACAGGCATTCAACTTACACATTTCAGCTTTGAAACAAGAAGAAAGAGAGGAAACAATGTAAAGACAGAGATAATTCTGACCATTATTCTACTCAGTGAGTGTAGGCACAGAGGGAGCACGTGGTGTGGGGAAAGTGAACCTTCCAACTGGGCATTCACATGCCTGTCTATGTATGAGTGCCTTGCAGCACCAGGTGTGATTCTGGGGGTTAAGGATTTTAATATTTCCATGCAACATTGCCCCAAGCTTACATCTATTTTATTCTCTAAGTGCTTAAGGGAAGCAATGGTAATTTGTTCCAATACTAGAGAGATAATCTGGCCTTGTGGACAGATTGAGAAGTGTGTACAAGTCTCCAATAGGGATCCTAGGATGGTGATTCACAATACTCGCCAGCTCCCTGTCCTTTTCTCCATCTGTGGACATAGACGACTGAACAACTTTTAGCTTAAGTGGGGCCATGAGATGGGTTTTAACCAGGTTCTAACCAATAGGTTGTGAGCACAAATGATATGCCCCACTATAGGGTTGAAGTTTGTAATGGCCAGTGCAAGAATCTCCAGAGCTGTCTTTCTTTCTGGCATGGTGACCACTTATGACTGCCTTGTAGGCACTGGATCCTGAGTGACTGTAGCTAACAGAGTCTCCCTACCTGCCTGCATGAGAAATATGCAGCACTGAACGAGAGAGAAACCTTCATGGTTTCATCTGAGATCTTTGGGCCTGCTTGTCTTAGCAGCATAACCCAACCTGTCCTGACCGATACAGAGATTTTTAAAGGGTAATTTTGGGTATACATGATTGCCACCTTACACTGTGACTTTTGAATCTGTGCCTCTGTGGTCCCATTAGAGTAGTAGCTCAGTACTTCACATGCATGATCTAATTCAATACTTACCAGTACCCTAAGAGATTGGTAGGATGTTCCCCATTTTGTAGGTGAGGAAATGAGCATAGAGTGGTCAGATACCTTGTCCATATTCACCATAGCAGGTATGGATTTTAAAGTCAGGTTCTTCTGATGCTGAAGCCAGTGTTCTCTCCATAGTATCACCTGTCCTTAATAGCTTCAGAGCTAGGTTCCCCCAAGAGGGAGGGTGAAGCAGTAAAGGTTAGGCAATGGAGCTGCTCCACCAGGCTTTGGCCTTTCCAATGTCAGCCAGTCCCTGCCATGTGCTAGGTGTCCCTGCTCCTCCACTTACCCCATACTCCCTCCTACACTAATGATATTTACCCTAGCCACCCTGGCAGGGTGTTCCACTGCCTAATTACTGTTTAGAAACTTCTGAGGTTAGAAAACACGATGTTAAGTACTTAATGGTTAAAGGATTTATGTCAAGTCTAGAGTAGAGTGGGAGACCTGGGTTGCTGGCCCAGGGCAGAGTGGAGAAACTGGGGATTGAGACCAGAGAAGGTGCATTGAGTCACGGAAAAGCAGGGCGGGAACAGAGGCTCTGGCAATGCCTACTTAGGGTTAAGCCAAGACTCATATTTTCTGGGTCATGTGGCCATGGGGAATGTCACCCACCACTGTCAACTCTTGATTTCTCTCTGGGGTCAAACCCTTGGATTTGCCATTGTACCACATATACAACAAACTATTTATTGAACAGTTGCTAAGTGCCAAAAAGCTGGCTAAGAACCAGACAGTCATAATTTCATGTATTCTTCACCATCATGAGACAGGCTTTTTGTCCCCCTATGGAATCTGAGGCTGTCAGGGTGACATGACTTGTTCAAAGATGCACGGGTGATGAATGGTAGATTCTAATCAAGATCTTTCTGGATCCTGAGCTTGGGCTCTTAAACTCCAAGCAGTCATATGTCTCTTTTGAATGAAGTTTGAAAGAACAAAGTCAGGCATCTTTGGAGTCACAATGATATGACTTTGAGACTTCAAACCCTGTGCCTCAAATCCCTGTACCTTTTAGTCTGTCTGAATCATGGTGCCCACTTCATTAATGTGGGAATTTGGATTATAGAAAGTAATAAAAATTAGTGTCCTTCCTGAAGATTCTTAGGTTTGAGCTTAAAAAGACTGTTCAGTGATAATCCTCTCTACCCTAGACTTACAAATTCATTCCTCTCTTGAATATCTCCCAAGATAGGGAACTCACCACTTCTCCAGGCAGCCGTTTCCCAAGTTGCACAGAGCTCTGTCTCAGAGAGCTCTACCTGAGTAAAGGCACAGGCAGAGGAACAGCCCTCATCCCCAGGGGGTGTGAGAAGAGTAGGAGGAGAGGGTAGGAGTGGACATTTAATGGCTGCATCCTGGTGGGTGTCCAGGGGTGCACGCCTGTGTTAGTGATGACTCCATAGTGATAATGGGCCCATTTCCCTAATTGGCATTAGTGACGCCATTTGGTCTGAGCACCCACTTCTGCTTTTCCTTGAGCCACACCTCACTGAAGTTCTGCTCTGAATGGTCACACCTGACCTGACGATATCCCAACTTGTCTTGCTAACACTGATTGGTCTTGGAAGCCTAGGCAGAAGGTGTGTGTCTGTCTATTCTGGGTGCTTCTAGACTCAGGCTTCTGGCTGGTTTTGCTCTGGATACAAGTGAAAGCTTGGTTTCCTTCCAAAATGAGATGATCATTTTCTGAGAGCAAAGGCCTATTATGACCCAGATAATGGCCTGGACCAGACATTGCTCCTCCTTGGGATTCGACATGGCTTCCAGGGCCCAGAGGCTGACTATCAGCCAACTCACAGGAGGGAAGGGGACATGCTGACTGACAGAGATAGAGAGAGACAGACTTATAGATCCATAGGCAGAGGGAGACACAGAGCATCAGACTGAGAAATAGGGAAGGAGGTATGGAAGGAAGAAAAAAGAATGGAAGGGAGGAAAAGGGAAAAGGAGGAAAGAAAAGGGAAAGGAAGGAAGGAAAGAGGAAAGAAAGAAAAGAAGGAAGGGAGAGAGGGAGGGAGGAAGGAAGCAATAGTACGTACTTTCATAAATGTTGCTTCTTTTGGGAGGCTCCTCAGTTCCCTGACCTGCTCTCTCCCTCCCTATGCTATCATATGCTAGTTACACAGAGACTCACAAGTACAAGCGCAGCTGGGAAGAAGAGAAAACAGGTATTCTGGCTCCACCACGCAGCTGAGTCCCTTCAGTCATGTGTCTTAGCATGTCTGAGACGTAGCCTTGGCTATCAAACAGAGACTCCTCCTTTTGGGTGGTCCTGGATCTGCTCTGAGTTGTGGATAGGGAAGTTCCTTGGACTCCAGGGGTTGCCTAGAGGAAAGTGTGGGTCAGACTTCATAGGTCTGGGCCTGGAACACTGTGGGAAGCCATCAATAGGCTGAGGTTGCCTGACACTTGGGAGCTGCATGGTGGCTGGGGGTGGGTGGCCAGGTTCAGCTGCCTCCTGAGGTGAGAGGTCCTGAATGCCTCTGTGGATTCCAGGGGAATCTCCTGGGGAAGAGGGGTGAGAGAGGATTAACACATGGGGGTGGGGTTGGTAGGAGAATGATGTGAGATAAGGGCACCATTTCCTGAGTCCTCTGCCATGTGTTTCTGACTGGTGCTGCTCTCATTGACTCCAAGTGGCTTTTATGATTCCCATTTTACAGATAAGAAAATTGAGGCCTTGAGAAGCTCAAGTCACACCTTCTGATTATGAGAGGTGGGGTGGGGTCAGTATCTGGTGGTGTCTGCCCCTTCTTCAGGCATACAAACAGGCAGGTGATCATTCCCACATGAGAAGTCTGATGCTCTGAATCCACCAGTCCATACCAGAGCGTGACCAGGCTAGGGTTTCCCCTGGCAGGCTCTGCAGCCCAGTAGAAGAGAGCCAGGGGCTGGTGGAGGATCACTGCCTGCTCTGGACTCTGGCAGGAGCCATCAGGAAGGCTCTCTGAGGCAGCCAGCAAGAAGCCACTCACCTTCCTGTCCTCTCCCTGCCTCTCCCTGTCCTCTGGCCAGGGCTGAGCATGAGGTGGGTGATGCAAGGCCTATGGTTCTCTAAATATTACCCTCCCCTTGCTGGATCTCTGTCTTTCTAGCTGCAGAGGCGAGAGGTGGCGCTGAGTGGCCTTGCAGGGCTGTCTTCCAGATCTGAAGCTGTTTCTGCCGGGTGGGACCACCTGAGAGTAGGAAGGAGGAGTCCCTGAGGTCCCTGACCTCGGGAAGTTCACAGTTGAGAGAAAACAGATCTTAAATACATAATCTTAAATTACATAAATGCAAATTGTTCTAAGTGCCATGAAGGAAAAGCACAAGATTCTTTGAAATACTGTAACAGAGTGACAATGCAAATTGAGCCTTAATTTAGAAGGAATCCCTAAGGAAATGACAGCTCACCTGAGACACAGAGGGTGAGTAGAAGTAGCCAGCATTGAAGGGAGACTGTTCCCGGTAGAGGGGATAACATGGGACAGACCCGAGGCAGGAAAGAGTTAGGGATATTTGAGAACTCTGCTAAGCTCTTTTCATGCATTATTTCATTTAATTCCAATAACACTCCAAATGAAGGTTATTAATATCCTCATGGAAGAGATGAGAAAACCTGGGGCCACGGAGGTATACATGACATATTTTTTGATGGTCTGCTTTTATTCTCATCTCCTATGCTCTGCCCTGAATCTCAGAGACCAGAAGCCCAGCAACCACATGCTGCTGAGATTCCCTTGCCTCTAGAGTTCTAGATGTGATCAGTGTTTTGCCAGTGAGATGGACTTGTGCAAGATTTGGAAGAAGAGGGGCCCAGAAGACATTCTTTCTCTTCAAGCAGTGATGCAGACATGTGAACTGCCATAAGCTCTGCTTGTCACCTGCCCTGACCTGAAAGTATGGCAGCTGTGAGGGTCAGCAGTGGCTTCCTGGAACCTCCGACTTCTGCATCAGGAGGAAATTGCTGGGTTTCTGAAGCACAGCCAGAAAACCTGAACACTAGGGCCAGAGTCTGATTCTTTCTCCTCCAACCGTTCCACAGGTTTTATAAGCACCCAATTTTCTGAATTAAATTTCCTTCTGCTGGGGATGCCTGGAGTGCTTTCCATATTTTGGACTGACTGCATCCTGGCTGATACAGCACATAGGAAATTTGTCCAAGATCACAAGCGAACAAGTGGAATCAGGAGTCAAACCTAAGTGTGTCTGATTTCAGAGCCTGCACTAAAGAAAACAAAACCACAAAACTTAAAATAATAAAACATTAAAAAAAATTGTGGTAAAATATACATAACATAAAATTTGTCATATTGACCATATTAAATAAATGTTATCATTGTAACCATTTCTAAGTATACAGTTCAGTGGCATTAAGGACACTCACACCATCACACAGCCATCACCACCATCCATCTTCAGAACTCTTTCTATCTCGAAAAACTAAAGCATGGTACCTGTTAAACAAAAACTCTTTATTCTCCTTCCCCACCAACTCCTGGCAACTACCCTTATAGTTTCTGTCTGTATGTACTTGACTACTCTAGGAACCTCACATAAGTGGAATCATATGGTATGGATGCTTTTGTGACTGTCTTACTTCACCTAGTATTTTGACCTTAAGTTTTATCCATGTTGTAGCATGTGTAAGAGTTTTCTCCTTTGGTTAGGCTGAATAATATTCCATTCTATGTATACACCACATTTTACTTATCCGTGCATCTGCTGATGGGCACCTGGTTTGCTTTCATATTTTGGTTATTGTGACTAGTGCCACTGTGAACATAGGTGTACAAAAGGGCCTATACACTCAACCTATCCACCATGTGGTTTCTAGCTGCCCAGTGATTTCCATTTCACAGCATTCTGAAGACATGTGATTACTCTCCTACCTTTGAGGCTGAAGAATGGGACATCATTTCTCCAAAGTTGAAATGCAAGATTAACAATCATTTCGTAGAAAACCAGGCTGCTTTTCAGCATGGTACTGGTACCAAAACAGATATGTAGAGCAGTGGAACAGAACAGAGGCCTCAGAAATAATGTCACACATCTACAACCATCTGATCTTTGACAAACCTGACAAAAACAAGAAATGGGGAAAGGTTTCCCTATTTAATAAATGGTGCTGGGAAAACTGGCTAGCCATAAGTAGAAAGCTGAAACTAGATCCCTTCCTTGTACCTTATACAAAAATTAATTAAAGATGGATTGAAGACTTAAATGTTAGCCCTAAAACCACAGAAACCCTAGAAGAAAACCTAGGCAATACCATTCACGACATAGGCATGGGCAAGGACTTCATGATTAAAACACCAAAAGCAACGGCAACAAAAGCCGAAATAGACAGATGAGATCTAATTAAACTAAAGCGCTTCTGCACAGCAAAAGCAACTACCATCAGAATGAACGGGCAACCTATAGAATGGGAGAAAATTTTTGCAATCTACTCATCTGACAAAGGGTTAATATCCAGAATCTATAAAGAACTCAAACAAATTTACAAGAAAAAAACAAACAATCCCATCAAAAAGTGGGCAAAGGATATGATCAAACACTTCTCAAAAGAAGCCATCTATGCAGCCAACAGACACATGAAAAAATGCTCATCATCACTGGTCATCAGAGAAATGCAAATCAAAACCACAATGAGATACCATCTCACACCATTTAGAATGGCAATCATTAAAAAGTCAGGAAACAACAGATGCTGGAGAGGATGTGGAGAAATAGGAATGCTTTTACACTGTTGGTGGGAGTGCAAATTGGTTCAACCATTGTGGAAGACAGTGTGGCAATTCCTCAAGGATCTAGAACTAGATGTACCATTTGACCCAGCAATCCCGTTATTGGGTATATACCCAAAGGATTATAAATCATGCTACTATAAAGACATATGTACATGTATGTTTATTGCAACACTATTCACAATAGCAAAGACTTGGAATCAACCCAAATGTCCATCAGTGACAGACTGGATTAAGAAAATGTGGCGGCCGGGCGCGGTGGCTCAAGCCTGTAATCCCAGCACTTTGGGAGGCCGAGACGGGCGGATCACGAGGTCAGGAGATCGAGACCGGATATCCTGGCTAACACGGTGAAACCCCATCTCTACTAAAAATACAA
>NW_016819573.1:3871216-3927616 GCF_001698545.2 Rhinopithecus bieti | reverse complement strand
GACTCCGTCTCAAAAAAAAAAAAAAAAAAGAAAAGAAAACGTGGCACATATACACCATGGAATACTATGCAGCCATGAAAAAGGATGAGTTCATGTCCTTTGCAGGGTCATGGATGAAGCTGGAAACCATCATTCTCAGCAAACCATCACAAGGACAGAAAACCAAACACCGCATGTTCTCACTCATAGTTGGGAATTGAACAATGAGATCACTTGGATACAGGGTGGGGAACATCATACACTGGGACCTGTTGGGGGTTGGGGGACTAGGGGAGGGATAGCATTAGGAGAAATACCTATTGTAAACGATGAGTTGATGGGTGTAGCAAACAAACATGGCACATGGATACCTATATATCAAACCTGCACGTTGTGCACATGTACCCTAGAACTTAAAGTATAATTAAAAAAAAAAAAAAAAGAAAACCAGGCTGTTTTCATCTGGGTCATTGGTACAGATGGACACATCAGGCTGAAGAAGGAGCTGGGTGAGGGAGGCAAGGGAGGGAATGGATGGAGCCTTGAGATAGTTTGAGAACCAGCAAGCTAGAAGCTTATTTCTGAACCCCTGATGCAGAGGCTCAAGACACTGCCCTGCTCTGTTTAGCAGCAGGCTCAGGACACCTCCAATTTGAAGGGCAGGCTGTGTATTAGGAAATCACTGTGGCTCTGGAGTGGGTTTTGCTACCAAAGTGAGATCTCCAGGTTGCCTTGGGTCCCTGCATTGTTACTTAATTTCTGCTTTTACCTTTCTTACCTTCTGCTCCCAAGGGCTGGGACTTCACTCTGGCTTCTTTTACTCATTTATTTATTAAAATCATTTATTCATTGATTCAATAACTATCTATTGAGTTTTGGTGTGCGCTAGGCATGGGAGGTAGAGCAGCAAACAAGCAGATACAGTCTTGGCTTTGTGAATCTTGTGTTAGAGCAGGAGAGGCACAGAATAAATCCACACATAGGATTACTTAAGACATCGGCTTGTGCCATGAAGAAAATCAAGCAGGGTTGTAAGGTAGAGAATGACTGGGTGAGGGGTGGGGAACATGAGGAGGTGGGTTAGGAGATGTATCTCTGAGGGGATATCTCTGAGGGGGTGATGTTCAAAATGAGATCTGAGTGACAAGGCCCCAGCCCTGTGAGGACCTGGGGGTGGGCATTTCAGGTGCAGGGAAAAGCAGGTGCAAAGGCCATGAAGCAGGAAAGAGAGCTTGCCATGTTCACAAACTAGAAAGAAGGCCTCTGGTTACCCGCAACAATGAATAGTCCTTGACCAGGGCTGCAGATCACCTGAGGCCAGGAGTTCGAGACCAGCCTGGCCAAAATGGTGAAACCCCGTCTCTATTAAAAATACAACAAATTAGCCAGGCTTGGTAGCAGGCACCTGTAATCCTAGCTACTTGGAAGGCTGAGGCAGAATTGCTTGAATCTGGAAGGTGGAGGTTGCAGTGAGCCGAGGTCACACAAATACACTCCAGCCTGGGTGAAAGAGTGAGACTCCATCTTAAAAAAAAACAAACAAAAACAAAAAACAAACGGAAAAAATGGATAGTTCTCACAACCCAGTAGAACATCAAATTTGAACCAAAGGCTGCCTGCCTTGAACACCCACTGAAGATGGAAGCGGCTTCCCTTGTTAATCCTTATTTCTGGTTAACCCTGGTCCTGGTTAATCCTTATTTCCCTCACTTCTGCCTCTTCCTACACTGTCTTCATGTCTCCCTTCACTACTGTGTTCCGAGCATGTTCCACAGCTGAGCCCAGGAAGCCAAAGTCCTCTTTTTAGACACAAGTTCTTACTCAACTTAGAGGCAGAGAATGTTTCCCTAGACAGAGGTTTGTCTGTTTGTGACATGGCATGCCCTGGGGCACATAGCACCTCTTGGACCCAGGCTCACAGATTAGGCAAGTCCAAATTGGGGTTGGCAAACACATCGCTCATTTATTCATTTATCAATAGTTATTAGCATCACCATCAATAGAAACAAGTATAACAAATGACAGTTAATGAGGGGAAATTAGCAAGGAAGGTATTTTTTGAGGGCACCTAATTGGGACCTGAGGCTCAGGCAAGATTTTTAGAAGGAACTGATATATAAATGGGGGTCTGAAAGATAAGTAGGAATTGGCTAGTAGAGGGACTCCTGAGAAAGAAGAGAACTGTAGATTCTGGAAACGGCATGTGCAAAGGCCCCAGGTGGAAGAGAGCATGGGGTATTTGGAGACTTTTGTGTGGATGTAGAAGTGTTTTTCAAGAATGGTGTATGTGTAAGAATCTGGGGGGAATCCTCTAGCCTGTAGGGTCCACATTCTGCAGTGCCTTTTTCACCACGGTTTTTGTGTGTGGATTTTTTCTGCACACTTCAAAGTTCTTTATTAGAGTGTCAGGCCAATCTCAGAGGTAAATTATTGCAGAGGAGGAACAAAGATTGAAGAGATGATTAACCTCGACTTTCTCTTGTGCTTTTCCTGCACATGGAAAGTGATCTCTGCAGACACCTCTTCCTTTCTGAACCTGGCTTTCCTCCCTCAGTTTCTGTCCCTGCCTACATATCCCCGTTTTCCCAACATCTCACCCAGCTACCCTCCTGGCTATCTTTGGAAAATTCTGCTCCTTCTGCCATGCAGGGTTTTAAGCCCCAGAGCTCAGGCTTGGGGTGGACAGACTCCAGCTGTGGTGAAGAGAATGAATTGAAGGAAGACAGCATGGAGGGAGAGAGACCAGTTAGGGGGTGTTGTGATGATCTGGGATGGCAGTCATGGCAGAGTGGGTGCAGAGAGTGACCATGGTTCAGACATTTTCAAGAGGTCTTTAGGAAGGTGTATGGCTGGGACCTATGGATGGACCTATGGTGGACATAGGCACTGAAAAAAGAAACACAGGAGGCAAGATGGGGAGGTAGAGTGGGGCCAGGGGAAGGCACAGTGTGGAACTTGGAGTCACACAACTGCACAACCTTGAACAAGTCACTTAACCCCTCGGAGCTCTTTCCTTCCTCTATAAAGTGGGGAGACAAGCAATGCCTATCTCATAGAGTGGTGGCGAGAATTAAATGAGCAGCCTTTAGTGCAGTGATTGGCATATGCAAGCTATCACTGTTAAATGCATTCCAGGGGCTTCTTTCCATAAACACATGGTTACTGTAGATCTGAAGTCTTGAAGGAAGACCTGGCTGAAGGCAGAGATGTGAGATTTATTTCCCTGAGTCATTGCTCCCACCCACAGGATAAATGTTTGCAGTATTAATATTGAAGTGTTTAAGAGAATCAACTCTTCACCGAACAGCTTCGGATACTTTAGAGGAACTTGTTTGCATTCAAACAATTAATATGCCAATTGCAAACCAAGCCACTTCACTCATCAGAGTCACCCGGGGACTAGTTGGTGGTAACACTTCAGTGTTTAGTGTGAGTTACAGTATGTGTTGTGGGGCAATAAAACTGTAATTAGTTTTTTTTTTTTTCAAATGTATTTCACTTTTCCTCTTTCAGATCTTCAGACTGGTGTTCCTTCCCAGTAAGCAGCCTGCATTCTTGGAGTTTCTGGAATCACTTTGAATTCACTTGTATTTTGGTTCTAATGGCAGCTGCAGGGCTCTAAGTGGCCAGCTGTCCTGAGAAGGGTGTGCTAATTGCATTGAGGGGCAGGTTCATCTGTAATCTATGAGTATATTTGAGGTGGCCTGGGGTGGTAACTGATTCAAATTAAGATAATAAACATATAATTTCTTCCAACCAGCCTCTGGGCTCTATATTTCTCCCATCTAAGGAATCTAGTTGAACTAGAAAAATTAAGAAAGTGTGACTAGCAAAGGAAGATATGAATGGGTAAGAAGATGGACCAGCTGCAAACTAAATAGTCGTACCAGTTATTTGTGCTGTGCATAATACAGTCCCAAAACTTAGTGGCCTAGGACAGCAACTTCTTAGGCTGGGCAGGTTTTCTGCTGGTTTCCTCTGGGTTCGTCACACGGTTCATTCAATTGGGACCTGGGTTCAGCTGGGATGGCTGGGGATTTCTGGGCCTCTCTCCAAGGCATGGATCACCCTAACCTTCCCTACAGGCATTGGCCAAAACAAGTCACATGTCCAAGTCTAGAGTCACTGTAGGGGAGGAGACTACACAAGGGCATGGATTCTGAGAAGGGGGTGTCATTGTAGGTCATGGCTATGACAGTCTAGCTCAATAGCCATGCAACATTTCAAAGACTTAATAACTGCAGATTCACTGACTCGCATATAGGTGGTGGCGCAGATGCTGATAAAATGATAATGCTGTTATTAATAATATATACCATTTTATACAGCACTAATTAAGTGTTAGGGGTTTAAATAATGCATTCAATTATTTAATCTTCACAGCAATTCTTCCGGGTTGGTACCAACTCCCAGTTTATAGTTGAGGAAACCGAGGCTCAGAAAAGTGAAGTACCTTTTTCAAAGCATATCTAGTGGCTGCAGTTCTTCCTGAAGTGGGAGAGGCATGTCTTGAATCCTTCCGCCGTGGCCAAGAGAGCTCTGGACAAAGCTAAATCACAATTCCACAGGAGGTCCTTTGACTTGTTGAGATGTAAGCAGCTTTCACCAAATAGCAGTTTGATGAGCTGAGCATAAGTGAATCAGAAACACGAGGCTGATGTTTGTCTTCATCTGCACAGGGGTTTGGCAGTTTCCAAGTTCCCTTGGCAAGCAGGATTCAGGCTCTGCCAAAACCTGGGGCTCTGGCATCATCGTGCGGGCCTGCAGGTCAGGCCAGGCCTCCAGCCCTCCTGCTGTTCCAATCAGAGTCCAGCCCCTTGTGGCCTCTCCTGCAGCTTCTTCCTGTCCTCGAGTCCCAGGGATAGAACAACAGGAGGTATCTCCATGACTCCAGCACATGTGGGGGCAAGATGGCACAGGCACGGTTTGCTGGAGCACTGTCAGGGCAGCGGTCCCTTAGGTGCCAGGAAACCCAGGCTTCGGAAATTGTGGTGGCAGGGACCATCCACAGGGTGTGCTGTCGGGAATAAGCTCTGGGTGAGGAGAAACTTGGCCTAACAGGACAGGGAGGCTCACCCTGGGCCAAGAGGGAGGTGATCTCGCCCAATTCCTTTAAGATCCTGGGATGTCAATCTGAGAAAAAGCAGGTTTCAGGCTGAAAAAGTTTGGAACAGACATGGTTAATTATGCATTTTTTATTGCAAAACTTCTCAGAACCTTTGATATTCTGATGTGTCAATCCGAGAGGGGAGGCAGGGGTGTGCAGATTCAAGTTTGTCTGACAGTGGAGCATTTGGCTCAGCATTTTTTGGGGCTGGTGTTCTCCGGGAGGCACAAAACGATGCTGCTTTCAGTGTGCTCTCAGACCTGCAGGCGCCAGAACGCAGACCATGATGGCAGGGACTACCTCTGCTTTATTGATATCTCTATAGTCTAGTACATGAGAAGTGGCCAATGAATGCTGGGTAAAGAAATCAGTGAATGAATGAATGTAGGACATTCACAGAATTCCTCCCTCCCTCCCTTCCTCTCTCCCTTCCTTCCTCCTTCTTTCTTCCCTCTTTCCTCCCTGCTTCTCTTCTCCTCTCTTCCTCCCTTCCTTCCCTTTCTCTTCCTTCCTTCTTTCCTCCTTTCCTTTCTCATCCCTCCCTCCTTCTCTCCTTCCCTTTCTTTCTCCCTCTTTCCCTTTCCCATTCCTTCCTCCTTTCTTTTTTTCCTTCCACCAAATATTTCTTATGGTAGTCACTGTGCTAGATCCTAGGGACACAATACAGAAACAGAACAAGACTGGGAATGGTGGCTCACACCTGTAATTCTAGCAATTTGGGAGACTGAGGCGAGAGGATTGCTTGAGGACCAGGAGTCTGAGACAAGCCTGGGCAATATGGAGAAAATCCACCTCTACAAAAATATAAAAAATTAGTTGGGTGTGGTAGTGGGTGCCTGTAGTCCCAGCTACATGGGAGGCTGAGGTGGGAAGATCACCTGAGCCTGGGAGGTCAAGGCTGCAGTGAGCAGTGATCATGCCACTACACTCCCGCTGGATGACAGAGCGAGACCCTGTCTCAATGAAATAAAATAAAATAAAATAAAATAAAAACAGAACAGATCTGTTGTATGGTAATACATTAATTATAATTGTTGACTTCAGGAGACTAACTGATTTTGCTCCCTTAACTGGAGAAGGGTGAGAGGCTGAGAGCTGCCCGAACCACCCTGCTGAGGGCTAGAGAGCAGACACCTCCTGACCCATGGCAGGTTGGCTACTTGTTTGTCAAGATCGACTGCAGGCTCCTTCTTGCTCCCCTGGAATATCCCTTAGTACCTCTTTGTCGACAAGGCCTCCTATTACCCAGACCTGGCAAAGCAGGCCACGAGCCCTCTAGTTCCCTTTCCTTGCTGCTGCTAAGGCCAAGATACTGGCCTGGCAGCTCTGGGAGGGCAGGGGCCATGTCTGCCTTGCCCACCAGGGAATCTCTAGTACCTGTCAGGGACCTGGCATTAGTGAATAATTGACAAATGATGAAGTCCAGAAACAATGCTGATTTAAGGCATAGGTCCATATCCATGGGTAAGAAAGAAACAAAAGGAGCAGTATGTGAAGTTCTGGGGTGTTCCCGACTTCTTGATTGTGGTCCCAGCTCTGAAACTCCAGATGTGTCCCTTGCAAAAGCTGCAGAATGTTCCCCCAGCCTCCCTTACTGATCCCTGAACCTGGAGCTCAGCCAATATCCCTCCATCTCCTCTTATGACCAACTTTTCTTCCAGGGATCCGGAAAGACCATTCCTCATCCCATGTTGGCCCTTAGCATCCGCATCTGGTGGTGAATGGTTGGTACTATCAGATGCTAGAGCTGAACTCACCTCCTGGATTCAAGGCAAAGTTCTGAAAACATGGGGAATGTTAACATTGTATTATCATAAGCATGGAAACCTACTTCAGACCACAGTATGGTGATGGTGAAAAGGGGGGTCTCTGGGGCTTCCCCCAACATTGAACACCCACAATAGGCAGGTGACTGGGCTAGGGCCTGTGCTCATGCCTTACACAATCCTGCAAGACGGGCTGCTGCTCCATTTTACAGGTGAGGAAACTGAGTCTCAGTGGACAAAAGTGACATGTCAGAATCCAAGTGGCTGAATGGGTTTTGAAATCAGGCATGGCTGATTCTGAAGCCCCGGTGACTTTCAGACAGCCCCATTGCTTCCTGAGGGTATGCACTTTTCAAGGCTGTCTCCTCAGCTCTGATGACAAAGGGAAAGCCTCAGGGAGAGATGTGAGTAGTGAGACCAAAAGGCCACGGGGTAAGGGAAGAGGAGTAAACCTACTCCTTCATTTATTCATCCATTAAGATAATACTGAGCATCTACTCTGGCCTAGAGGCTGGGGACCCAGCAGAAAGAAATCCAGCCTGTAGACTCAGAAGGTGAGTCTCATATTTTTTAAGTATGCTAAGTCTTCATTTAACATTGTTGATAAGTTCTCAGAAACTGTGACTTTAAGTTAAAGAATGTGCTATATAACAAAATCATTTTACCATAAACTAATTGATATAAACAAGAAGTAAGTTCCTATGGCATGCAGTGTGTCATTTTGCTTAGTGTTACAGTTTCTGAGGGCCTATTGATGATGTTAAGTGAGAATTTGCTGTATCCCACACATAAATGTAAATGGAACCTGTGAACAGTGCTCTGAAGGAGAAGTGTGAGGCAATAAGAGACATAATGAGAGGGCTGTGGTATGGTCAAGGAGAACAAGGTGGCTTCCCTGGGGAGGCAATGTTTCATCTGCGATCTCAAAAATGAGTAGGGGCTGGGGACAGTGGCTTGCACCTCTAATCCCAGCTACTTGGGAGGCTGAGTCAGGAAGATCGCTTAAGGCCAGAAGTTTGTGACCAGCCTGGGAAACACAGCAAGAGCATTGCCTCTTAAAAGAATGAGTAGGAGTTAGCAAGATGTGTGAGTGTGGAGGGGCAGGAGCAAGAAATATTCCAGAGAGTGCCAAAACCATATGCAAAGGCCCTGGGCAGAGGAGATCCTGGGTCTGTCCGGATGACAGTGAAAAAAGTCTGGGTGGTGTCTTGAAGTTGGAGCACAATTAGCTACTGAAATATTTTAAGCAGAGGAGGGGATATAATCATGTTGGGATTTGGAAATTATCCAACTATCCTCCTGGCTCCTACACAAGGGGATATGCTTCCATGTAACTGCTGAGAGTAAGCCTAGCAAGAAGGGATTGGGAGCTGAATCTCCATATGCCAATTCCTTTTGAGAGGCCTCAGTTTCTCCATCTGTATAGTGAGTTTGTAGTCAATGGTGGATATTTTCCATCCCGTTTAAATGTCCTGTGGCACTTCCTCACTCTCTATGCTGTCCCTCAACAGGACTTTCAGTCCTGGGGAGAAGAAATTCTTTGTATTTATCAGTCTTCCTCTTGACCATTTTACCATGAACACTTCGAAAGTGAATTCCCATGTGCACACGGATGCATATTTGTAGATACTTAGGAAGAGAATAGGAACTGTTATCTTGGGAGGGCCATGCAGTGGTATCTATTGAACCTAAACATGTGCAGCTGTGATTTAGAGATTCTACTCCTTGGTGTCAACCTTCAAAAAATACCTGCATATGGGCAAAGAAGGATTATAGTTTAAAGTCACTACTTGACAACAATTAAAAGGTATGGCACATTTATAGTATTAGATACTAAGCAGCCATTAAAAGAAATTGTGACTCCTCTATGTAACAACGTGGAAAATCTCTGAGACATTCTGATGAGTGAAAAAACAAGTTATGGAAACATACATACAAGTTATACAAACATACATACATACATTTGGGAAAATAAGGATGGGAATGCCCCCCACACCTAGCCTTTCTTATGAGGCTATGTCATCTATACACACCACACAAAGAATAGAGATTGAAGGAGAAACACTTAACTGATAGTAGTGGTTGTCTCTGGATGGGATTGGAGGTGACAGTGTTAAGGAGGACTCCTGCCTTCTTAGTAATATTCTAGTATTTCTAAAAGGAGGAATGCTAGCTTCTTGTGTAAACTAACATTAATTAAAAAATAAGATAGAACTCTTGAAGACACTCAGGAAAATATTAACCATATTTACAACTGCAGAGGCCGTGTGGTACGGCCTGAGGGGTGGTTTCCCATTTCTATATTTCTATATTTGATAGTCTTTACACTTTTTTCATAATGAGAATATATTTATATATTCATGGTGCAATAAAAAAGGGAAAAAAGGAAGTAGTCCTTCCAATTTAGTTCTTCTCCAAATGAGCTCAGCAGCTGAGAACACTTGGGGGAGCTGAGGCCCAGGGAGCCCATGTGATTGCAAGCAAGCGAGCAGTGAGTCAGTGGGCGAGGGAAGAAAAGGCCATCCACAGCGCCCGGCTGCATCACGTGACCCCAGAATACAGCAAACTGGCTTGTTTTGCAATCCAGGCAGGTCCTCTAACCACAGGCCTGCTGGCTGGCCCCATGCGGCTGCGGGAGAGGGTGCCAACCCTCTTCCCTTGAATGAGTCATGCCTCTTCCCGCAATAGCTGGGGGAGGACGTGGAGAAGTTGATCTCTGGGGCAGAGGCACAGCTACTGCTCATAGCCCCTGCCAGGCTGGGCACCCTGAAGGCTGAAGGGCCCCAGGGGCCTTTGGGGATGTCCCCAGATGAGGGCTGTAGGTGGACATAATCATGGACATCTCTTGTAGGCCACGGCAGTCAGTGCCCACGTGTGGTGATTATAAGGAGGTGGGGTTTTGGGGAGCTTCCGTCGCACACTGATGTATATTATGTCCAGGACACTGTGCTTGCGTGTCCTATTACCTGTGAGACAGGGCTAACTGTCCCCATTTCACAGATGATAAAACTGAGCCTCAATGGAGGTAAGTAACTCGTCCACATTCTGAGGTCCAAGCTAGTAAGTAGTGTAAATGGGGTGCAAAACCAAGTGTAGCTGAATCCAAGACCAGGTGATTTTCACTGCACTCTGCTTGCTTCCTTTGGACAGAAAATATGTGCTCCCAGCTGTGTGTCCTTGGAGGCCACTTCTCATGGGACACACTCTCAGGTTTGCTTATAGAAGCAGAAGATGAGGCACAAGAAAAGTAGGAAGTCCTCAGGGATGGCAGCACAGTGATTCTCTGCTAGGTACCAGCCTGAGTACATCACTGCCGTATGCTCTTCAGTCTCCTCAACAACTGGTGAAACAATCATCCCTGTTTTGCAGATGGGAAAACTGAGGCTCAGAGACTGAAATGATTATCTAATCACATAGCTAGCAAGAAGAAGCAGGATTCAAAACCAGGTCGATTGGAGTCCAAAACTTACCTTGTGTAGTTACTCGTTAGTCCCGTTAACCTGTGGGCACACATTCTCAGTGAGACCCGGCTCTCAGCCCTCCTTTCTCTCTTCAGCCTGATTCTTGTCCATGAGGCAAATTCTCATTCATGCTTCAGTACTCCATGGGACATGGCCTTCTCCATGAAGCCTTCCTCAGCTCCTCAGTGAGGGATTCTCACCTCTGTCCTCATGGTTTCCTGACCTCAAAGACCTGTAATGACACAGGTCATACGGCTTTGTGGCTCTTCCTACTTGTCTATTCAGGAGACCTGTGAGCATCTGTAAGGTAGAGATAGTATCATGTTTTTCGATTTTTTAACCTCTTTGATTATGTTTTTTTTTAAATTCAGAAGCTAATGCAGTGATTAGGTTACATCATAGCTTTATGGATCCACAGATCTGGGTTTGAATCCTCACTAGGCTGGGCGATGTTGGGGCAATCACTTTACTTATTTCAGCTCCATCTGTAAAATGGAAATTCTAATGTCTACATCTCAGTGACCTTGTAAAGATTAATTGAAATATACATCCATAAAGTGCTTAGCACAGTGCCTGAGGCACAGAGTGCATAAATATTATGACCTTCTGGCCTAGTCCTGTGGTGTATCAAGAATTGACTGGGGAAAGGGTGACTGCCCTTGTTCATGAGGCTGTCCCTAGTGCATTGCAAGGACCTGATTTGAAGCTTTGAGTACTGCACATAATTTATAACTTTATCCCCTGAATATATCATTCTTTCTTCTTCAGAAGTGGCCATGGATGGTGACTTACACCCCAAATTTAAAGATGCAGACAGCAATGGGATGGGCTGAACAAATCTCTAAACAAAAATTCACGTATGAAGTTATGTAAAAATTAAACAAACATTTTCAAAATGTTAATTCTGAGTTCTAACCAAGGAGATTAAAATGATTTACATTAATCATTTCAGAAAAAAATGTTATTAATGCCCAATGCTGGTGAGGTTGGAATGAAAATCATGCATGCACTGCTTGTGACCATCCAAATTCTTACAAGTTTGGGGACAATATGAGAACATATTGTCACACCCTGATATTCAAAGTGAGAAAATGATCTTGAAGAAAGAACTAGCTATAAGCAAAAGATGTTTATTACATCAATATCTAGAACAGCAAAACCCTAGATAATTCTCAAAGGCCCATTTACAAGGGTGTGGTAAATTAAATCATGGTGCACCAATGTAATCATCAGCAGTGTTGATGACAAAGGTCTCATGGAAACGTACAAGATGTTTATTTTACATTACCTAGAGAGCAGAATATTAACTGGAATTTATGAATGTAACTATGTTAAATTTATGCAAGAACAAATATGGGCAAGACAGAAAGGTCAGAGGCGGAATGAAAGGGTTGAGGTAGGTGGCAGGCTGTGGATTGGCTCCAATGCTATTTGGACTGAGTCACCTTGTAAGTGACCTGAAGAGGTCCCCTGACTTTGGGATTTCATGGCCAGCATCCTTTTCACCAGGCAGTCTAGACTCTCTGCATCTCCTGCAGTCAGGCCTCACCACTGATTCCTCAAATACATTTTCCAAAGATAGAAATGCATATAATTGCCTTTTGTCTGGCTTCAGAAAGCCAAACGGCCTTTACCTGGCATTTTTGGGAGGCCAAAGCACTCTGATCTTGACTAGAAGGTTCCCCAGGAGTGCTCTTCAGCATTGATCAGCAGGAGCTGATCTTGCTCAATGGCTCCTAAGAGCTCTTTTCATAGAAACAAAGAGCTTGCATAGCAGGGAAGCCATCTTAGGCCTAATGAGGCTGATGGGAACCTCGTTAGTTAAGTTAGGAAATTTGGCTGCCCAAGAAATGTGTGGAGGAATCATGCACTTTGGCCTACAGGGTCATTTTCAACTTTAGACAAGGCAATATCATGGATGGAACCATTCCTGTCTGAAAGGAACTGCAGAGGGGCCCTCTGCAGGGAGAAAATTCCCAGCTCTCCAGCCACCCCATAGTCTCCCCAGAATCTTCTTTAGCCCCATCCGCAGATGCAGGTTCCTGTCCTATGCTTCCATCACAGATGGCCCTGCCTTTGCCCAGCTGCTGAGAACAGGCGTGCACTGCCAGTTAACACCCAGGCCTGCCACCAAATCACACTATTACAACCTGGATAACCTGAATAGCCAGAGAGGAATGATCAGGCTCAGTAATGATTTTGCCTTTACTGTTGTTCATTTGTTCATTCACTCATCTGTTCTTCAGTTATGAAGCACCACCTGCTCTATGTTAGACACTGTTTTAGATCATGGGGATATGCCAGGACCATGGTGGCCCCAAGTGAATAATAAAAAGCCAAGAAAATAACATATTTCCGTGAGTTCTATAAAAGAAATCGATGAAGTGTTCTGTTCTGGTGCAGAATAATGGGTAGGGATGAGCAGGGCAGACCTTCCTTCCATTGGGGTGACCACTGGGGAACTTTTTGAGGAAGTGTCAGTTCAGCAAAGGTTGGAAAGGGGAGGAAAAGCCAGCTATGCAAAAATCTGGGGGAAGAGCCTTCCAGGGAGAGGGAACAGCTGAGCAGAGTGCAGGCAGGCAGAAGCTGGTGTGGTCCAGCATCCTAGAAACATGCTTCCCTGTCTCCTTTCACTCCTCTCTTTCTCTCTGTCCCTGCTCTCTTGCTCTCCCTCTTTCCCTCCTTAGTTGATCATTTTTGTCTCTATCCATATCTTGGTGTCTGATTGACTTACTTTGAGTCTGGCCCTGTCTGTCTCTGTCTTTTTTTTTTTTTCTTTTTTTTCTTCAAAAAGCCTTTGTCTTTTTTCGTACCCTCCCACCCTTGCCCTGTGTTTTCTTAGTACCTCTCACTTTCTCTCTCTCCCCCTCCCCTTTATCTCTCTGTCTCCACCTGACTTTGGTTCCAGTGCTATCTCCCACTTTCCGCCCCTTTGCCTGATGTCTCTTCCGTTCCTGGGCAGAGGCCACTGGGAAGCACGTCTGATTGATATTGCTACTGACAGTCAAAGCCTTTGATTTAAATTCCCACAGTGTGTCTCTGGGAAGTAGTAAGCCGGTAGTGTTTTGTCTGTAGCTGAGAAAGACAGGGATTTCTAAACAAATATATACATTCTCAGAAATCCAAGTGATTGTATTTCTCCATTGATCCATGATGATGTTGAGTAAGTGTAAAGCTTGCCTGGTGCCTGCAGGGAATCAGAGAGTGAGTGGGCTGTGCTGGGCGAGGAAGGAGGAGGGGGCCGAAACTGGCCCAATGGGGCCCAGGCTACAGCCTGTGCTCTGGGCTCCAAGGACCTGAACAAAGTGGCTTATTTGTAGAAGGGAAAGGGATTACTTCCTGTTGGGAGAATCAGAGAAAGCTTTATGATGCTTAAGCGTCATCTCTTTTGTGAAACTCTTCCTGACCACCTCTCTTATCCCTAAAGAGAAGTGACAGCTCACCCCATATGTGAGCTCTACTGTGTATGGATGTCTGGCTCAGCACCTAGAACTCTTTTTTATTTTTATTTTACTTTAAGTTCTGGGATACATGTGCAGAACGTGCAGGTTTGTTACATAGGTATAAACATGCCATGGTGGTTTGCTACACCTATCAACCTGTCATCTAGATTTTAAGCCCAGTATGCGTTAGTTATTTGTCTTAATGCCCTCCCTCCCCTTACCCCCAATCCTCTGACAAGTCCTGGTGTGTGATGTTCCTCTCCCTGTGCTCATGTGTTATCACTGTTCAACTCCCACTTATGACTGAGAACGCGCGATGTTTGGTTTTCTGTTCCTCTCTTAGTTTGCTGAGGATGATAGTTTCCAGCTTCATCCATGTCCCTGCAAAGGACATGAACTCATTATTTTTTATGACTGCATAGTATTCCATGGTGTATATGTGCCTCATTTTCTTCATCCCGTCTATCACTGATGGTCATTTGGGTTGGTTCCAAGCTTTGCTATTGTAAACAGAGCACCTAGAACTCTTTAGGGTCATTGTTTGTTCATAGGTTTTTCTTCCTCATGGGACTGTGCACTTCCTAGAAACAATGATCCAGGGGTACTCAGTTCACACCTTCTGTGGCCATCCTGCAGCCTCTATCCTGTCTGGCTGAATCTGTTTCCAGTTCAGTGCTCCTTATGGGGGTCTATGTAAGTAACATTTGCTCAGTAGATTGGTGGCTTTGGGAAAGTGCCTCAGTTTCCTCATCTCTAAAATAAGTGTATCAATGAACCAGTGCAGGTGAAGTGCTTGGAATATGATAGAAAATGCTCAGTCATGTGAGCTCTTGTTACTGCTATTACCATTATTATTACTATTGTCATCATCATCATACTCTTCAGGCTTGGGTGCCTTGTAGTTAATTGGCCATAGAATCCTAGCTCTCTTAGTTATGAACGGATAGGACACTATAATTTTTGATGCAGAAGGGTATTTATAATCCATGTGGGCTTTTTTATTCTCTCAAATATATTCTTTCACACCCTGAGTCTCTGTGCAGAGATATTTGGAGAACTCAGGGACTGGTTTGGGCATAACAGATGTTTGAGGAGTATTAGTTCCTTCTCCTCTCTTTCTGCTAGTTTGCTTTGCTTGGAAAGGCCTCCTCTGTTGTGTATCTGTCTCCTGACTTCCAAGCTGATGCAACTGTTTCTTCCCGGTGGTGTCTTGCCTGACGTCTGGCCCTTGTCAGCTCTTGGGAGGGTGAGATGATTCGCTTCAGTTGGTCATAGCTACACAGCATAAGCTCTGCCTGAATGTTTGCCATAGTAGTTTAAGAGGCTCAATTTATTTGATTCCAAAACTTTTTACCACTTCTGTCTGAAGTTTGGCTTCTTCTAGTGTAAAATGGGAGTATCATGTACTTATACCTTAAATGAAGATTAAATGAGCTAATACGTTCTCTATTCTTACCCTAGTGTAAACTATCCAAGGGCAAAGGCTATATCTGATTCATCTCTGAAGTCCTAGAGCTGTGCTATCCAGCATGGTAGCCATGAGCCACATGTTGCTATTGAGTGCTTTATATATAGCTGGTCTGGATTGAGCTGAGCTGCAAGTTCAAAATACATGTGGATTTCAAAGACTGAGGACAAAAACCGTGCAAAATAACTCAATTTTTATAGTGATTGCATGTTGAAATGATAAGATTTTGGATATGTTGAGTTAAATAAAATGAGTGAAAAAAATTACATATTAACGGTATTTATATTTTATATTAAAATAAATATATACTATGCTACAATACTCACTTTATAGAAACAAAATAATTATTAAATAGTAACATTATTATTTAAATTGATTTTGCTTATTTCTTTTGATTTTTAAAAATATGGCTACTAGAAAATTTAAAATTACATATGTGGCTCACATTATAGTTCTACTGGGTGGTGCTGCCTTAGAACACAGGTAAGAATCTGCTTAGCACAATTGGGCACTGCATGTAGATGGGAATGGATGGGTAAATAAATAGAGAAGGAAAAATAAAAGTAAATGAATGGATAGATAAATAAATTAGTAAATTAATAAAGGGTTAAATGAACAGATGAAAATAGGTGAATAGAGAGATAAATGAATAAATAAATAGAGGGATGGATAGATGGGGCAGGTGGATAGATGAATGGAAGGAGGAATTAATAGAATGATGGAGTGAAAGAATGGCTATAAATAAAAAATGAAAAAATTAGTAGATAAATAAATTATGAAAAAAGTTAAATATATAAATGCCTAAGTACAAAAAATAGATACATAAAGAACTAAAGAACAGCTCTCCTGAGAAACCAGGACTTGACTTTGACAAGAAGTTTTGTTCTTGTTCCTGGGCCCATGGAGTCTAAATCTTTGACCAAGAAAAAAGGTTTACCCTTGCTCTTGGGGAATTTATTATTTTAATTGTTAGCCTTCATCAGAGGTTATTGGAATTTCTTCCCCCTCAGACAGTTTATCACTTGTAAATTATTTGTCACATCGTTGCAATTCTATCCAGATCCTTAACTTTCCAATCATGCATCTTTTATGGGGTCTCCTTTAAAGAAGCACTATAATTACGTGCCAAGGGTCTCAGTAAATTTTATCAGGCCATAAAATATTATACTTTAATTATTTGAAAGGGGAATAAAGGCAAATGTTCCCTCTGCAATACTGGTGATCAATACTGCAGGACCCATGGTGGCACCGGCTGGTCCAGACGCCCTTCTTGGGGAGTCCAAGAGCTCATGCTTCCTGTCCCATGCAGAGCCTGCACATAGCAGTGGGGCCTGTTGTACTGATGGTCTTTCTTGATTCTCCAGTGGACATTGGGCCATAGTCAACTCATAAGTATACATCCTTGAAGTGGTTTCATTGTACGCAGCATGTCTAAGCAGCTGTTGGGGAGAATGCTGTTATTTCACCCTTTTTACAGATGAGGAAGCTTAGACCCAAAGGGCAATTAGACATGGGATTCTAACTTAGCTCTCCTGGCTCCCTGGTGGTTTTCTGCCCCCCTCATCATGTCACAACTGCTATTATGAACTTGATTCAGAGAATATATATGAGTTTACTGAGTGGATTTTTTTTATTCTCAAGGATTTGGAAGTAGTAATACTCTGGCGTCAGCACCTTGCCTCCAACATTTAATTAGGTTGTTTATTCATGTTAAACCCTGGTGTTGGAATGAAGTAGTAAACAAGGCAGACAAGCCCACGTTCTGCTGGGGCTTGTGGTCTCCCTGGGGAGACAGGCATTGGTCAAATTATCATACAAACCATAGCAATTGCACCTATCATGATTGCTAAGAATGAAGGGTCCATGGGTTTTGAGAGCTTAAAAACAGGAACCTTTAATGAGTTGAGGGAGGTCATGGAGGCTTTCCAGAGAAAGTAAGTGATCTGAGATCTGAAGGATAAGTAGAAGTTAACTAGGTAAACAGGGGAAGGGAGAGTGTTCTAGATAGAGGGAACAGGATATGCAAAGGGCCTGTGGCAGGAAGAAAATGCAGGGTGGCTGAAGCCGAGTTACCAATGAGAGACAGAGTTAACAAGCCATGTTAAGGCCTCTGGTTTTTACCCTAAGAGCAATGAAGTTTCAGGCAGAGATTTAGTGAAGAGAGATTTCTTTAAAGGCAGTACAGGTAAGATTAAGCTCAGTGCAGGAGACGAGAAGAGGAAGGATTGTGTGTACAAAGGAAAGTCAGAGGACTCATTTCTCTAAGCACAGAGGTGAATTCAAGAAGAGGTGGAAGGCAGGAAAGGATGACTAATCCCCACTCATCCTTCTGGTTTTGGCTTCTATGTCATTTCCTTAGGGAGTCCTTTTCTGACCCCCAGCTTGGCCAGTCCCTTCACCCCCACAAGTGGTTCCCCACCCTTCACTTCCCTTTTCACAGCACACACACTGTTACTGCCACATCTTACTTAATGGCCTCTTCCCCTCACTGGCTGTGGGCCCAATCCGTGAGGGCAGGGATCAAGTGTGTCTTGATCACTGCTAGTTGCCCCACTCCCAGCCCAGGGCCTGGTACATGGTTGGCAGGCGAGACATATTGCTAAATGAACAAATGATTGGGACACCCATGAGAGGTGGAATTTGTAAGGGGCATGTTTCCTCCAGACTCTGTCCCTCATTGCCCCTCCCCCACCCCATCTCTCTCTCCCTTCTTATTCACTTCCCTTTTTCGCCCTAAAGCTGAACTTTTCCAAACTTCCTGTTTAAGGGGCTCTCATCTGAAAGATGTGATCGACACATGAGAAAATCTCTGAGCTCGGGGTCTGAAATATCAATTTCTCCAGAAAGGGTTGTGCTGTGTATGTTCTTTATACAGACAAATTACCTTGATTGTTGATTCAAGAGGTAAAATGACTTACTTGGTCATGATTATATAGGAGGAAGATGACAGAGCAATTTATGAAAATCCATGTCACCATCTCAGAGTGACTCATCTTGTTACTAGATTTGCTGCTAATTATCTCAGGGTGAACGGTGAACACTTTTTGGTAAACCCTGTGGTCACAAAACTGGTGAAATCCCTAGCAAAACTTTTCTGACTAAAGAAAGTTATATATATATGTAATACTTATGCTAATGGTAGCAAGCATTTGTTCCAGGAACTTTCCTAACTCTGTATCAGGTGTCTTCCAGTCCAAAATGCTGAATGTTCTGGCAGGATTTTCTTTTCGGGCAACCGAGTATCTATTATTATATAAAGATACCCTTCAAATAATAACTGAAAACCACCATCATTTACTTTGCTCCCAAATCTACAATTTGAACAGGGTTTGGAAGTGACACACAATACTCCACACAGCATCAGCTGAAGCAGCTCGAGTGAGGCTGAAGATAAACCACCAGGATAACCCACTCACAAGGCTGGCACCAGGGTTCTGCCTCTTGGTCCCCTTCGCAAGAGGCTCTCCACAGCATGTCTTGGGCCTCCTCACAGCATGGTGGCTGAGTTCCAATCATGAGCATCCTGAGTCACAAGAGGTGGAATTTGCCAGTTTCTTAAGGTCTTGGCAAAGCTTGCAGGAGGTCACTTTTGCCATATGCTATTGGCCAAAGCGTCATAAACCTGCCTAGATTCAAGGGAAGGGACGGAGACACCTTCTTTCAATAGGAAGTGCTATATTTTTAAAGCCCCATAGCAAATATTCATAACCATCTCAGGGGTTCCTTGAGCCATTACTTTGTTCCAGTATAATCTGTCACTGGTTAGGGTCACCTGATAATTTCTTGTCCAAACTAGGAGACATTAAAATAATAAAATGGGATGCTAGGAATAATAGGACCAGCCAATAAGTGCAAAACAATGGTCCCAGACAAATGAAGTATTCAGTCGCTTTGTCTCTGGGGGCAAAGATTAATGCCTTTTAGGTGTTCCCAAGTAATTTTGGAAAGGTTATACAACATACCACTGTGTTCTGTTTAAGTATGGAATCCACTTAAGAAAATCTTCATAAATCCTTTAAAAATAAAGAGTAAATAAAGAGTAATGTCTTACATGGATATGAAATCATCATTTATCTGGAAATCTCATTTAAATAGAGCTACTGCTTTCCTAAATCTTCCAGTTAACTGTATTGCTCTGTGAGTTACGCTACCATCAGAGACAGAGCACCCCTAAATGCCACTGACTGTGGCTGTCCTGGCCTCTGCTTGCTGAGTGTTCATTCTGTACTTGTTTCTGGGCTAGATCCTGAGAAAGCAGATGTGGATAAAACATGATCCTGACCTCTAGGTGCTTGTAACTTATTAGATAAGACAGTCTAGAACCAATAGGTCACTGGAAAATTCAGTGATAAGGGCCACCATAGAAGTAAAAGTCAGATTTCGTAGGAGCAATAAAAATCAGGTAAATGGAAAAATTCCAGAAAGATTTCACAGAGGAAAGTTACATCAATTTATTGTTTTAATTACCTAGTATGTCTCAGGCACTTTGCTAAGCATTTTATGTCTATCATCTCCTTCAATATTTAGAAAACCCCCTTTGGGGTGAATATTATTACTATCTGTAATTTATAGATGAGGAAACCGAGGCTGAGAGAGGGGAAGTAATTTGCATGCAAGTGGCAAGCAGCAGAAGTAGAACAGGTACTGGAGAAAGTGTGACGGAAGATGCATAGGAGTTTCCAAAGCCTCAAAGAAGGGCATTTTAGGCAGAAGAACCAGCAGTGGTAAGGACGGGCGAGTGGAATAGAGCTTGACCAGCCTGGGATACAGTTGGCCATTTGTTGTGCTTGGAGCACAGCTGCTGGGAGAGGGTGGAAGGAGGATGAAGTAGGGTCTTGGGTGGGAAAGAATCTTGCAAGGTGGAGAGTGGATATTCCCAGCTGGCACTGGGCTCCTTCTGTGTGTTGAGGCAAGGAAGTGAGTAGAATGTTAGTCTTAGCCAGTGTGAACCAACTCCAGCTTGGGCCCCTTGCTTTTCCAGGAGTAATCCATGGACCAGCAGCATCACCCAAAAGTTGCTTAGAAACATGGCATCAGGCCTCACCTCAGACTTATCGAATCAGAGTCTGCATTTTAGCAAGATCCCCAGGTGCTTTGTCTGCATATGAAAGCTTGGGAAGCACTTTTCTGACACAGTGCAGTTCTCAGAGTTCATAACTTTATCTTTGCTCATGGTCAAGACCTTCCACTGATAGTTTCCAGTTTTGCAAATCCAAGCAATGGTTTGCAAAGGTTTTGAGAAAAGGTCAGAGCTGTAACATCAATAACTGTGATCCAGCCATTAGATTTCCTTCTCCTGGTTGTTCTAGTGACCTGGACACTCTGCAGTGGAACCAGGCCCAACTCTGGTTCCACCTACCCCCTCCAAAAACTTGGAGGAAGTCAGCTCAACAATTCAATTTTGTGGGCCACTGGCAGGCACTACGGGTCACTGAGTTCTTATATCATGAGTCCACTGTCGCTACTCCCTGGGGCAGGTATAGATATGAACAGATCCCTACCTTGCCTGGCTCATAGAACAGCTAACCAAGGCTGAATGAGAAAGTGACATCATATTTTACCAGGACAGGGGCTTTCTCTGGTGAAGCTTGGGGGTCTAAGGCCTGAAATGGCTCCTTTTGGCAATCGTATTATCTGCCCACCTGGAGACGCTTTGGGGCAAGAGTGAGGGCAGATGGTGGGGGTATCAGATACCAGAAGGCTTAGGTTGCAGAGATGTTGGCTCTTGCTCCTGGCCATCAGGGAGCCTTAACTAGTTCCTAATGTCAGGAGGGGTGACACTGGGTAGAAATACATCTTCCTGGACACTTCCATTTTTCCTCCTTCCCTCTGTAAGCTATTTCATAGGTACCTCCTCTTCCATGCCAGCCTGTGCTGACCTCTGGGATGAGGAGTGCAGAACTAGTTGTTGACCTGCAAGAGCACTCAGGATAATGGAGAGAGAGACAAGCAGTGCAGTGTTTTAAAGGCTCTGAGGAAGGGAAGCAATTGGTGCTGGAAGCACAAGAGGAATGGGTCTCTGGTTCCACTTGGAAGACGGCTCTGCCATTTGCTACCTTTGTGTCTTTGATCCAATGTCACAACCTCTTGGATCCTTAAAATCTCAGTCATGTATGCCATGGCTATACTAGTTTCCTCTTTTAGGTTAAGGTGGGGACTAAATGGCCTATGGGACAGTGCCCAGCTGAGGATGTGGCACAGGGTAGGCATTCACAAAATCCTGCCCCCTAACCTCAGACTCCAAGCAGGACCAACCATCCTGGTCACCCAAAGAGATACATTGAAAGAGCTGGTTTCATTTCACAAGCCACAGTTGCCCAGGGTCCCTCCCTGTCTTATAGGGAAGTGACACCTCCTTCACGTGCCTGAGGAAATGCATGTGATGGTGGCGTGCCCCAGGCAAACAAAGGGCTCTTGCAAAACGTATGATTCTCTCCTTGTTGCAGAGGAATGAAAGGGAGGGAGGAAGTAGGCACTCCTCCTTCTTGCACGGCCCACAAGGGGTCTTAAGGCTATTTTTATGAAGATGGGCTCTGGGTGATTCAGGGACTCACCCTAAAAGCACTTCTGTCTTGATTTCCTTTTCCTTCTCCTCCTTCTTCTCCTTCCTCCTTTTCTCTTCCTCCTCCCCCCCCCTTTTTTTTTTCTTTTTTTTTTTTTCTGAGACGGAGTCTTGCTCTGCCGCCCAGGCTGGAGTGCAGTGGCCGGATCTCAGCTCACTGCAAGCTCCGCCTCCCGGGTTTACACCATTCTCCTGCCTCCGCCTCCCAAGTAGCTGGGACTACAGGCGCCCGCCTCGTCGCCCGGCTAGTTTTTTGTATTTTTTAGTAGAGACGGGGTTTCACTGTGTTAGCCAGGATGATCTCGATCTCCTGACCTCGTGATCCGCCCGTCTCGGCCTCCCAAAGTGCTGGGATTACAGGCTTGAGCCACTGCGCCCGGCCCTCCTCCCTTTTCTTTTAATAACATACCTTCTATGTGTTTTCTTGAACTTTCTCCCATAGAAGGTAGCCCTCAGAAAACAGTGAACTAATCTAGGCTCCAAGGGGCTTGGTAGGAGAGCTTGTTCATTCTGTGGTTTGCACCAGCCTGGCAGCTGGAGAGCACAAGACAATGGTCCCAGGAGGGCGGTAAGGCATAAACCTGGCTCACAGAACTCAGAGAAGCTTCAGAGACCTGGAACAAATAGGCTGTAATGTCAATGGGAAGTTCAGGCCCAGCAGAGGAGGGGAGCAAGTTGGGACCCCGCTCTTCCTCCCATTGGCCGGACTCTATCCATTCTTGCAGGCTCAGCTAGAGACATTTTCCTTTGAGAATCTGCTTTTCTTGATGTCCCAAGGATTTGGTCTTAGCAGTAGTTGATGACTAACCCCTTCCTTTGAGCAGCGAGAACTCTGCATCCTTTGAAGGGAGTGCGAATAATGGGTCCACTTCTGCACTGTGGCTCAGCCTCTCTTCCTAGTCACACCAGGAGTGACCCATGCTATGTGATATCATGGGGCCCACATATATGCATACTCTCTTGCACACCACTAGTGTGTGCATATTTATTTACACCCATATTTACACTTATGCTTTAAGTGTACTTGGCTCCACACATCTCACAGGTGCAGGCACCTGCAGCACAGGGCTCATACTCCCCTCCACAAGTACGTCCTGCCCACTGACTCCATTAGGGAGCTTTATTGCCTGAGCCCCCAGGTGTTTGCAGACCTAACATTGGCAGTGACTGAGTGGGTCTTTTGGTGACACATTCATAAAATCTCATAAATCGTCTCTGTGCAGTGTCGCATGAACATTTTTATTTTCCTCAATAAATACACACATTCTTATTTCCTAACAGCTCCAGCATTGGCAGAATGCCCGGCCAAGGGGTCCACTTACTGTGCACTTGGCCAGGACGCACTGTGGATAGCAATGGGGCCACTCTGTCGGTTGGGACCGAAGACATCTTTGGGGACCTGGGATAATGGAGGCCTGATTTGGATGGGACAATAGGAGTCATCTTGTCTGGATACATATTCTATCTCTCCCCTGCAAGCCATTCATCTTTTCGTTTGTTCATTTTTTTCTAATGAAACTCTTACTGAGGTTTAAGGCAAGAGTTACATCAAGGCTGTTTTCAAACTCAAAAACTGAGGCTCAGAAAAATTAAGTGATAGTCAAGGATGGGGCCTGAGGATCTGCATTTGAAGCACACTCCAGGTCATTCTGAGGCAGGTGGCTCCTGGTCATACTTGAAGAGTGAAGGTATTTTGTGATTAGACCTCAGGACATAAAACATATTTTCCCTTTTAAAATAAAACACCTTGGACATAATAGCTCTGAAGAAGAGAGGAGTTACTCTAAGGACAAACATTTTTTACCCAAAACGTAAAACTCTAATAACTTTGGAGTTGACCCTCCAGAGAGGCTGGTGGAGGTGGGTTATTTACCCCTTTCCATGCCAGTTCAACCCTCTCCTGGCTTTGCTCTATCACTTGCCCCGTCTTAAAAATGATGACATTACCTTATAAGGTGATACCTCTTTACCCCTTACAGAGCTCTTCCACAAATATCATTTAATCCCCACCAGAGTCCCACGCAGAGAGCTGTTCCCAACTTCATTTTACAGAGTGAGAAGCAGAAGGGTCAAGATGAAGTTTCACTACCAGTAAGGATCAGAGTCTGGACTATGGCTTCAGTTCCCCACCCTCAAGTACAGTTGCTTCCATGAACTAAAAACTGTTTGCTTGATGTCAGGGGGTTGAGCTTCCTTTGAGCTTCCAGGGGGTCAGTGCGATGTATGCTAGGAATTCCAGGGCTGTGGTAACTAAAGTCTCCTGGAATGGAGAGAAGGCAGGAAAAGGGGAGATGAGGGCTGAGGGCAGGGACTGGAGGGTCCTCATTCAGCATTGCCCTATTTTGTGCTATCAAGTCATGCTAATTGGGTGCCATGTCAGAAGTGAAGGGGGACATGTAAAACAAAGGATAATTTTTTTCTCTGAGGTTTTTAAAGTTAAAAGCTTGGGTAAGGTGGAAGTGAGGGCGGTATAGAGCTCTTTGCTTTGCTTTGATTTGTATTCTGGGAGGTCTGTTATGAAGGAGCCATCAATGGTCTATGAGTATCACAAAGGACGTGGGCCAAAGGGGAGCTCCATGAGTTCTGATGCACAAGCCTCTTTCTGGGTTCCCCCAAAATCCTGCCACCAGTGAGTGGGAATGGGGCAAGTTCTCTCCCCTGGGGCACATCTGCTGAGCAGGGTGTCAGAGCACATCACATAGTTAATCCCTTACAGATTCTGTGTTCATTTGAGTTGCTTCCAGAAAACAGAGGCAGATGTTGTATTATCTTGACTCTTCTGACCCACCCATGGCAAATCATAAATTCTGGTCACTTCAGCCAGTTCTCTAAAGTCCTGAGTTTTCCTGACTCCTATTTGCCCCGTTCCCTACTTCCTGCTTTGCGCTTGTGCTCACAGAACAATGAGATGTAACTCAGGAGTCTCTTGGTGCCTCCTCTGCCACTTATAGGTCTATAACTCATCAACAAAGTGGTTTTGGTGCCAGGGATGGGGGTTTTGCATGGGCTTAGCAACATGGACTTTTACTCCTCAAGGCTGCTCTGGCCATGACGACTGCTCACTGCTTTACCTGCTAATAGGAGTGACCCACTCTGATTCCTCAATATGGCACCTTTTCCCTGGGCATCAGCCTGGTGGTAGGGTAACTACATTGAATTATTTTTATCATAGAAGCAGCAGTGTTTTGTTCTCATGGGAACAGACACTTACTCTAGATATAGACTTGTTTTCTCTGCCTGAAATGCTGCTTCCAGAGCCACCATGGATCTCAGAGGGCCCTCTTTACCATCAGTGTTCCAGGAGCATTGCTTCTGACCAAGGGACTCATCTGACAGCAAATGAAGACCAGCAATTGGCTCATGCCCATTAAATTCACTGGCTTTTCAATGTCCTCCATCAGCCTAGAGCAAGTGGCTGATAGGATTCTGGAATAAGTCTTTTGGAGACTTTATGGCTCTGACTGGGTGGTAGCACTTTGTGGCGCTGGAATAATCAGTGATGGTTTCACCACAGCCAGGTTTCATAGGTCTGGGAATGAACTCTTCTTACTATTACCCCAGTGATCTGAGAGCAAAGTTTTTGCATCCTTCCCCTGTGAATTTAACCTTTCCTTCCTCTTTTTTTTTTTGAGATGAAGTCTTACTCTATCATCCAGACTGGAGTGCAGTGGCACAATCTCAGCCCATTACAACTTCTGCCTCCTGGATCCAAGTGATTCTCCTGCTTCAGTTTCCCGAGTAGCTGGAATTACAGGTGCCCGTCACCACGCTTGGCTAATTTTTGTGCTCTTAGTAGAGACAGGGTTTCACCATGTTGACCAGGCTGGTCTTCAGCTCCTGCCCTCAAATGATCCAACTGTCTTGGCCTCCCAAAGTGCTGGGACTGCAGGTATAAGCCACCACACCCAGCCTAACCTTTCTTTACCTAGAACACATAGACCTCCAGGGGAGAAGTGCTCCCCCGAAAGGGGCATAGTAACAGTTAATTAGAGGGAAGTTGAGACTGCCTCCTGGCCTCCTTGGACTCCTCATGTCCCTGAGTGGACCCACAAAGAAGGGAGTTACTGTGCTGGCTAGGGTGGCTGATCCTGAATACCAAGGAGAAACTGGGTTGCTACTACATAATACAGGTAAGTGGAGTATGTCTGGAATGTAGGGCATCCCCTGGGGCACCCATTAGTATTTCCAAGTCTGGTGATAAAAGTTGAAAAACCACCATGACCAAATACAGGTCGGACGGCTGACAACCCAGATCCTTCAGGAATGAAGCTTTGGGTCACTTCATCAGGCAACAAAGCACAATGAGCCAGGCTACCTGCTCATTGCAAAGGGAGTGTGAAAAGGGTGGTAGGAGTGCACCAGGACTACCAGCCATGACCACATGACCAGTTGAAGAAATAAGGCCTATAGTAATTATGAGTATTTCTTCATTATTTTGATTTAATTGTATTTGTATTACCCAAGTCTTTTATTTTTCTCCATTCTCATTCTCCCTCCGTCAAATGCAAGATACATTAAGAGAAATAAACCTTGTAACTCTGCATTTAACTTACAGAATATCGAAAGGGTGTGACTAGGTGTGGCTTAGTTGCCAGATGAATGAACATCACCGAGAGATAGCTAAAGTGACATGTGGGACTTTGTATCCTCTTCTAGGGAGATAGCATGTTTTCAACTGTTTGAAGAATACTTGGATCATGTTAAGCAGGAATACCACTTTGCTGGTGTCTTTATTTGGATATTATTAGAAGAGTTACGCATGGATGCCAAGTACAGCAAAAGGTAGATGGTGATGGTTTTGAACTGTGCCAAGTTAGCAAAGATGGAACTGTATTTCCCCAAATTCCCCTCCTTGTATGGTTCTAGGTTAGGGTTGGCCACAAAAGAAATTTACCTGAGATGAGGAAGGTGGAAAGGAAGCTGCTCTCATTTTACTCTGAAGATCATTAACGCAATCACAGAAAGTGTAGGGCTCCACAAACTGCTGCAGCCCTTGTATGATTTTGCTGATCAGCTCCTTCCACTGGGTCTTGTTGATCAGTTTCTCTGAGACTGGTTCAGGTATATGTGCAGCTCTATGACAAAGGGTGTCCGCTTCTTTTGAAAGTTACCAGTTGACAAGGTTAGACATGGACAGAGACAGATGTGGATCCCAGTTCCTTCTTCTCCTCTTCTTCACATCATTTCATATCCTGATTGCCAACCCTGCTAGCCTGTAGCAACTTCAGATCCACCACCAGATGCAGAGTCTATAGCCTTCTATACACTTTTCCACTAGCTCAGACAATCATATTAGGGCTATTCCTGTTATAAATCTTTTATTCCATACTGTTCATGGGGTTCTGCTTACATATTCAGAAATTTGTTCATGGTAGAGAAATATTTATTAAGTGTCTACTACATGTCAGGCATAGTCTGGGGGTCTGGGATATATCAATGAACAGAAGAAAAATGCATTTGGGACATGCTTTTATACTCCAAATTTTAATAATTCATTACCTGTTAGAAATAAAATATAACTGCCCTGTGTTCTTATTTGCTACTCCTGGCAATCCTACCCATCATGGACAGTGAGATACTGGCGGACTTCCAGCACTGTGTTTGGGACCCAACTTTGTACCATGCACATTGCACTGATAGCCTCTGCAGTTCCACAGCCTTAGCACATTTGAAGTGACTCATGGTGAGTCTGAGTTTCCTCCAACAACGGTCTTTTTATTAGAAGCCCAAGCTCTCATTCACTTTTTTACCTTTTTGGAGACCAAGGTAAATTTATTACCTTGAAATAAGTGGTGCGATGCTGTATCCTCTTTAATTCTCACACCAGCCTTGTAAGGTACATATTATTACTAGTTATATCTACAATGTAGAAAGTGAGGTTCATAGAGATTTAGTAACTTGCCCCAAATCCCAGAGCTGGGAAGTAGTAGAACCAGGATTTGAACACCAGTCAATCTGACTTTCTGTGGGCTTTGTTCACCTTATTTATGTCATAGGTGCCTCAGTTTCTCAGCAAGGGGGAAACATACCTATATTGAATCAGTTAGACTCATCTTTAGCAAATAGTCCAATCGGCTTGGGTATATAGCACTGGGCTTCTTGTTGGGAAGCCCAAGCATGTTGATGACCATTGGATGATGGTGATGATGGTCTCCAGGCACAATGAAGGCTGAAGAAGAATGAGTTCTCACCCTTACAGAACACTGATGGTGGGTGACCCATTCAGTTGACCTGTTACTCTGGTTTCCCAAGGCCAGGTGCTCATCTCTGCTGTAGAGAACTCCATCTGTGACAGGGATTGTAGAGGCTTGTTAGGCTGGTTCTCTCCCAAAGTAGAATAGAGGATGTCACATATCATTGGCACCAGGCTATGGTCTTAGGGGCACCTTTGGGGAACAAGCCATGGGCTGAGATGAAGGAAGCAGAGCAACAGCTCAGCTTGTCTTCAGGTCTCTCTCTATTGACCTCTTCTTAGAAGCAGAGACAGATGTTGTTACACAGACACACACACATTTGAGATGATATTGCATATAGTATTTTGTATCATGAGTCTTTTTCCTAACCCTATATTTCAACTTTTCGACAAGTTTTAAACATTCTTCAAAACATGATTTTAATGACTGGATAGTATTACTTATGGTCAAACCATAATTTAATAAAACAATCTCTTTGCCATCAATTATGTAAGCTCATTCTTTTTGTTCCACATTTAGTAATTAGTTTATTTCTAGATGATTTATATTTTAAATTAATATAGGGGTACTAAATGTTTCTAAAGTTACAAAGATGGTAGATTTCTATTAGTTTTCTAGTATGTTATTATCGCAATTTTGAAAAAAATGTATATTTGTTTTATATCAAGCCCTTATATTCAATCTTCAAATTAACATTTTTATTTGATTGTCTTAGGATTTGAGATGTGTGGTAATGTCATGAGTAAGTGTTCATAATTTCATTTTCTTTTTTCTAATAGTTACATTTCAATATTCTTCTTGTTGTATTGCTTTAACTAGAATTTCCAGAGCAATTATTAGTGATGATATTGTAGGGAACGTTCTTGTCTTGCTCCTACTTCTGATAGCAATGCCACTTATATAGTGCCATTAGGTATAAAATTGACTATTGCTTTAAGGTAGACATTTTAATCATGTCATTTTAGGTTTGAATTTTCCTATTTCTTATATTGTATGATTTTTTTCCTAAAAAATTCCTTATATTCTATGATTTTTTCCTAAAAAATGGACATCAAACTTACCAATTACTTATTATATTTATCCAGATGGTTGCACTTTCATTGACCTGATACATATATTTGTAATGTATCATTAAATAATAGCATTAAGTAGGTCTCATTAGTAGCTAGCATTAAATAATTTCTTTATTAGTGATTTTTAAATAACTATGTTTTTAATATTTTAATGAATTACATTTGCTGGTGTGCTTGTAGAATTTTTGTAACAATCTTTAAAAGCAAGGTTAGTTTATAGTTCTGGTATCAATATAATACATGCATACTGACATAAAAGAGATGGGAACAAAATACATCAAACTGTTATCAGTGGTCTCCTCTCTGTTGGATGGTGGAATACTGGATGTATTTTACTACTTTTCCCTAAATTTGAATATACATTTTTATGATAAAAGTGAACATTATATCAGTTATCTACTGCTGTGTAACAAATCAACCCAAAACGTAGTGACTAAAATAACAACCATTCTATTGACTCATGACTCTGAGAGCCAATAATTTGGGCTGTGGTCAGCTGGGTGTTTCTTCTGTTGGTCTTGCCCACGGTTACACAATTCTATTGCAGTCAGCTGGTGGATTTGCTGGGGGCTGGTTGATCTAGAGGACCCTAGCAGAGACACTTATATTTCTGTTTCCTGTCATGTCATTCAACTTGATAGAAGGAGCAGCAACATGAAATTGCAAAGGTGGGGTGCATGAAGGGATGTGAAGAACTGTTGCAGACAACTTTGCCAAGTTAGCTAAAAACATGCCTTATAATTAAAAATTAAAATAATATTTTAAAAAAGGATAATGTGCAGTGATGAAAAAGATGGCAAAGTGAGTATTTTACACATTGCTGATGAGCCTATTAACATTGTAACAAAAAATGATTTGGCAATGAATTTCGTGAGTGGTAAAGTGTTAGTAGACTTTGACCTAATTTTTCTATAACTTGGAGTTTATTCTAAGGAAATAATCAGTTTCATAAAATTATGTATAAGAATTTTCTGTATAGCATTATTTATAAGTGAAATACTAAACACAGTGTAAATGTCAAATATTAGAGGATTTAGTGACGGCAGATGGCATCTCCATATGATGAAACATGATATAACCACAAAAATTATATTTTTGGGCATGACAAAGTTTAAAAAGTAAGATTTGTGTGCTTTCATTATAAGTCTAGTTTTGAAAATTGATTGTATTCATATATGTTAATATAATAAACTTGTCTTCATATCAATACAACAGCATACATGTACACACATACAGAAAAATAACTGGAAGACATATATAAGCATAATAATGGTAATTATTTCTGGGTGGTGCTTGGGTTACTGGTGGTATTTATATAATTAAAGCCACAAGTGTTGGTTTGGGGCCAACCTGCCACTTTTGAGTTAGACAGTGCTGATTTTAACTGCCATCCCATGTCCTGTGGAAAGTCCACATCTTCCTAATGAGTTGTGTGGCTCCTTGAGGATTTGTACTCTCATCATCACCTCTAATAGTGACTTTTTGTGTTCAGAATTCCATTATTCTGTTCTGTTTTTGTGTGTGTGTGTGTTTAAGTTTATTTTTGTAGAGACAGGGTCTCCCTACGTTGCCCAGGCTGGTCTTGAACTCCCAGCCTCAAGTGATCCTTCCACCTTGGCCTCCCAAAGTGTGTGGTTCTTATATCTCTGATCTGGTAGCTTGACCGATGCATGGGGCACAGTTCCTTCTCTTTTATTTCTACCTCCAGTCCTCCTTCAAACAGTCTGGAATATGAATCTGTTGCATGTGCCATACTAGACTTTTACTAAAAATCTATGGCTTAAGAGAAGGGTTATTATCATATACCATATAAAAGGCAAATACATTCTATATTATATCACAGATACTTAAAGATTTTCTTTTTTGTTTTCGTGGACTCTATTGGCAGTATTGTGAAAACTATAGACCTTTTCAAATATTATGTTTTTAAATTCATGCAATAAAATGTACAGGATTATAAAGAAAATCAATTATGTTGAAATAAAGTAATCAAATATTTAAGAAAAAGCAAACTGGTGATACAGTGATGTAAAGTGCTTCTTTATTAATAATGCATTCAGTAACGTGATATACAGGTTAGACAGAAATTGAGTATAATATTAAAGTAATGATAAGTATAAATGATATTTTGAAATGTATGTAACAACTGTAATATGACATGAGACCATCTGTGATTTCTATTGACTGCAGAGTCACAAAAGTTACCAATAACTATTGTGATGGGTTGTCTACATTTATAATTGAAGAAAACGTTAATTTTTAGTTGTAGGCTGGTGAAACTGAGCTGTAATTTTTCCCCCAACTCAGTTCAAGGATTCCCTGAATTCTATCTGTATATCACTTGGGATCCATGGGCCCTGGATTAAGATCTCTTATATTAGACATTCCTCTTATTCAAAGTCCATTTGGCTCTCCACATGGGTAACACTCTGCCATGTTAAACCTCCTTCTCTTGTCATACTGCTTTTCTCTCTCTCCCTTTCTGTCCTCCCAGTTTGTTCTGGGAAACTTGGAATTCTTCTCTCTTTGTTAATTTGAGCGAGTCTACAATATCTGATTTCTAATTTTGAAGGTATCTTCTGCCTTATCTTTCAATGTCCAGAATCCTTCAGGGTGTTTTCAATCAAAAGAACTGGTCATCTACCCCTTTTGTATTAATAATTATGATAGCCCCCGCTCACAGAGTATTTTCGATGGAAGAGCATTATTCTGAAGAGGGCCTTATTTCTTTTTATTTTCTCAAGGGGCAAAGCTTACCCAAAGTCATGCAGCTAGCAGAATGTGGAGTCAGCTCTTACCCACCGTACTAGGCCGCTTTCCATTAGTAGCACCCAGAAGAAAATGAAATGGAGCTATTTGGGTCTTTCTTTTCATAGGGTTGGCCGTCTTTAGAAGGCAATTATTTTAAAATAGCATTCTGTTTCCTCTGGTGGTACATTTCTAAATCTTTCACAGTGGTGCTGGTTTTCAATGCTTTGGCTGTCTAGGCTCTGGATCCTCTGGGAACTGCTAGGAGAAAGTTAGTGCATAGGATGAGAGAGGACTGGAGCAAAAGACTCTGAGAGAAGCAGAAAGAGGGGACATATCTGGGACTTCCTGGGTCCAGTATGTTCAGAGGCCTGGCTGGAGCCTGTACCTTGGATTCTCAAGTAACTCCTATGGCCTTCTATCATAGGCCCCTTTAAGGCTTACATTGTCTTCAGTTGGTTTTTGCTACTTGTAACCAAACGTATTTAACAAATACATAATTGACACATATTAATCTTAAAACCAGGAAGAGAATACATGTTATCAGCAAGCATTATCAGTTATGGGAAAGGATTTATCATTCTTCCCAAGCCATGTCCCAGGATTGTGCCATTCTAGTGATAGTAGAAGTGATGAGAATGGTGGTGAAAGTGATTTGGGGGAGGAAGGTATAAGAAAATGAGAATGCATACATATCCTTCTTTGTATTTCTACTGTGGTTTTTAAAGCATTGAAAACCAGTACCATTGTGGAAGGTGTAGAAATGTACCACCAGAGGAAACAAAGTGCTATTTTAAAATAATTGCCTTCTAAAGATGGCCAATCCTATGAAAAGAAAGACCCAAACAGCTTCAAAGGTATATTAATGTCCACCCCATATCTTAGCCACTCTTTTTGGGACAAATAGCTTTTTGTTGCTTGTGAAAGTTTATTTGTTGAATTTGTCTTTCTGTATTTCCACCCTAAGAGAATATATACTCCTGCAAAGTAGAGGCCTTCTTTGTATCTACTGAATTATAAATGCCCAGTAAAAGATGAAATGCAAGACGGCCACCATAATGCTGTTGACACTTGGTGGACCGTGATGCTGGTGAAAGAGGTACCTTCCATCTTGGTTTATATTTGTTAAGTCAGCCTCCTATCTTCACCATCCAAAATGCTAGTCCGTAAAGGAAATTTCCTGTACTCTGTTAGTGTTGGGAACAATTATCTCAGGTCTTTTGCTCTTGTTTTAAACCTGGTGTTATCCTAATTGTTCCAGGCTTGAAGTTTGTGTTTAGTCTCCTTGGCATGAAGGACTTGCTTTCCCTTAAGAAATGTAGCTTCATCTTTAGGCTTACTTGGGTAGGAGACCATAGTTATCCCTCAGAATTTCAACCCCAGGCCCTGGCTTGCCAGCAAACACTTTGATATGGGATGCCAAACTGGAGTGTATTTGGAATAGAGGTGGGAAATATGAACCAGGTGACAGGGATGGTGGTTTTAGTCAAATCCTTTCATTTTTATGCCAAAAGAAACCCAATTCAAAGCAGTGTAAGCAAAACAGGTAATATTTTAAATGACTAAAACTATGGGCATGGCTGAATCCAGGTGGCTCAACAATTTTAAAAGAGCTTCTCTCTCTTTTTCTTCCCCCCTCTTTTCTGATTTACTCCCTTCGGTGTATATTTCATGTTAAATAAGTTCTTTTTCCCCTGTTGGCAATTAGTGATCTCTAGCAGTTTTAGACTTACCCAGACCAGCCTTGGGATTCCAGCATCAGAATTTTTTTTTTAAAAAAGTCTTTCCCAATATCAGTAAAACAGATATATTTGTATCTTGCACTCAAATTTTGGACCAGTGATGGAATCACATGACATGGGGGAAAGGGAAGGAAAGAGGTGTGTTGGCAAGATGCAAACAATAGATTATCCACTGCAGTGGGAATGGCCAGAAGAATAATTATGTGGGAAAGATGGGCAAAGGAAGTGACATGGGTGAGAGTAACAGTGGTGTTGTTGTGAATCTGGTCATGGAAATGGGGATGCTGGTTATGGTAGTGGTGGGGTACTGGTGACTGTGAGAGATATTCCTTGTTCCAGATCCTACTGATTCCAAGAGCACAGTCCAGGAGGATGGTGTATGCAACCCTATTAGTAAAGACACATGATTTCCTGTGGTTCTTGTCTTTAGGGGCAGAAAGGGCTACATGTTTGTCCTAGAAAAAAATTCAATGGTTCCTGAGTCAGCAAGCTCCCCATGCTTGTGGAAGCAGATCACATGGTATCTCAGAAATATACCTATGCATGTTAGCAAAACAACAGAGAAAAACAAGCCTCCACCACCAGGATGGCAGGAAGTGTGGTCAGCTTTCTTGGAGGTGAAGCCAAGATGAGAGGTCGTTCGTTGACTTGCACTAATGAAGAGGCACAAAAACTGCTGATTTAAAGAATAATAATAAAAAAAGCACCCTGGGGGACATTTTATTGCACTTAGAAAATGTCCAATTTCATCCTTCAGATAAAAAAGTAAAAAAAAAATTTTGATTTTCATAAAAACCAATAGATTAATATAGAAAGAAAAAGTTCCCAGCCAAGAACTAAGCCACAGTTGTGTTCATGTGTATGCCTGAGCTAACTCCTCTGGCCTCATGTGAGCCTCTGCATTTGGCATGCAGATCCCTTGTTCTGTAAAAACTATTTCAGGAACACTTTGAAAAGGCTGCCCAGTGATGGCTGCCTCATTTGGGATTTATTATAATATCATTAGAAGGGGTTATATCACTTGGTATAATGTCAGACACATTGTAGCCTGTGGTTTTATGATGTGGACAAATATCACACTCAGGAATAAGATGGCTCTGAACAAATCAGTTCCATCTGGGTCCTACTGTAAATAGAGCTTTTCCCTTCTGCCGTGGAGGGTGGATTTTCATCCTCATCCGACCCCCTGACCTTCCATTCTGCAGGGTCTTTCTTTTCCTGACCTCCTTGCTCCCCAATCTCTGGGGCCTAGGAGAGAGAAAGAGAGCAAGAGAGCGAGCGAGAGAGAATTCCTTAAGACCCCAAAACAGAGATGCTTGTCAAGCTCAGGAAATGCAGGGAGACTAGGGAATTTGCTTTTATCCAGTACCTGCCACGTGGCTGAATCTGTGCTAGATATTTTCACCTGTCTCACCTCACTTCATTCTTACAACGAGCCTATAGAGTAGTAGACAATGTTGCTATTTTACAAAGAAATACTGAGACTGACATGTTTAAAAATAATATATATATATATATATATATTTTTTTTTTTGAGACAGGGTCTCACTCTGTTGCCCAGGCTGGAGTGCAGTGGCATGATCTTGGCTCATTGCAGCCTTGACTTTCCAGGCCCAAGTGATTTTCCCATCTCAGCCTTCCAAGTAGCTGGAACTACAGGTGTGTGCCACCACACTTGGCTAATTAATTTTTTTTTAAGAGATGGGAGTCTCATTCTTTTGCCCAGGCTTGTCTTGAATTCCTGAGTTTAAGCAATCCTTCCACCTTGGCCTCTCAAAGTGTTGGGATTACAACCATGAGCCACCCACCTGGCCTAAAAGTAAAATTTTGATTCAAGTCTGTAAACTAGCGAGTGAGGAGATTGAGTTTTGAAGCTTATCTGACGTTCATTCCAAAGCCTGTCTGTTTTCTTTCATGGTATCCTGCCATCCCCAACATCTGTATGTCCATGAATAAGCTATTCACAGGAGGCAAGGAGACAAGAAATGTGGATATAAGTTGTATTTGGTCAAAGCGTAGTTATTTTAAAAACAAATAACAGCATGGTACAACCACCTTGCAGAACTCTTTGGCTTTTTTGAATAAAGTTAAATATCTGCCTATCCTATCCTATGAACTAGGGATATCATTCCCAAGAGAAATGCATACATAGGTACATGTCCACAAAAAAGACTTGTACAAGAATGTTCACAGCAGCTGTTTCATAATAGCCCTAAATACTCACCATCGGGAAAATAAACAAAGTGTGGTGTGTTCATATGATAGAATATTACACAGCAATAAAAAAATAGTAAACTAAGGTTCTATGCCGCAAAATGGGTGGGTCTTATAAATATCATATTGTGCTAAAGAAGAAAGACACAAGAGAGAACATAATGAATGATTCCAGTAATATAAAATTTGAGAATGAGGAAAATTACTAATATCTAAAAACGTAAGCTCAAGAGATAGCTAAAGATCTAAAATATCAATATTAAGATAAGTATCTTAATCTTATAGATTATAATTAAACTACATTAATCTTATAGGTCAAGGTATGTATCAGTATCCAAAGGTAGTAAAATTGCTAATATCTAAAGAAGTCACCTTCTTTCACTTTTGTTTAATTTTCCTCATACTTGAAATTTCTATAATTGAAATCATACCTTACACAACAACACCGCCGTCACTCTCACCCTTTCACAAAGGTGAAAGGAGTTCCTCTGGGATAGGAGATGGATATTGCCCAGTAAGGAGCATGAGAAAACTTTCTGAAGCTCTGGACATGGATAGTTATTTATAAATAGATACAAATTCATTGAGTTGTATATTTATGTTTTTTTCTGTTTATAGACTAATCAAAAAGCAGAACATAATAAAGAAATATTTAATCAACTGAAGTGATAGGAAAAGGTGGTCAAATTTGTCACTCTCAATGCTTTGGTTTTTATAAATTGGCTATTTGGTTAATTTTGACTCTACTCTGTAAAAAAGGTAGTATGGACATGTGGAAAGATATATGTTATGCTATAATATTGGATGTTGGATGTTCAGGAAGAATAAATAAATGGTTTATTGATTTATTTCTAGTTCTTCTTAATATAGACAATGAGGTGTCATTCTCTTCCCTTGATAAATTGTTATATGCATCTCCTGCCTGCTCCCTGCCCATTTCCCGTTGCCTTTATTCTTCCTCCCACAACTGCTATCACTAGCACATTTGTATTACACAGTTTAACAGGTCAGAGGATTTTAGGTGAATAGAGAGGAAAGGAAAAAGAAAAGCTGACTTCTTTCATTTTGGTGTTAAAATATAATGAAGTACTTTGCATGGCTTTTATTTTATTATTTTCAGAAGGGCTCTTGTAACAGGTCAACTCATAAATTGGCATGACATCCTGTTTGTTTCTGCCAAGAAGTCAGTCATAGTGAGAGTATTAATTTTTTTGCACAGATATGTGTCAAATTCACTTAAACAATGCTGGTTTGTTAACACTGATGCATGCTATGAAGGAATGCAGACTTGATTTTATCACCATCCCTCTAAGGAGAGCAACCATATATTGGGAGGGGTTTCTATGATATTTATTTATATTCCATGACTTTTTATTTATTTCCATGGCTTCAATGAAGCCTGAAAAAACAATTCTCAAGTAAGCTGAGGCTGTGTAGACAGGTACTCTGAGTAATTTAGATAATTCATCTACACTGTCTTACATCATGAAGTAGCTGCTCAGTTCCTTGTATCTCTTTGTGTAGCTGTGGGTTATTTGGGACAGAGATCCTGTTCCGCTGAATCTCCAGGGGCTTTCTCTTCACTTTGGTGGCTTGAGTATGATTTCCAAAGGCTGCCTTTGACCTCCCTGCTCTTCTGTGTGGATGCAGCTAATGACCTCAATGTCTAGCTAATGGCATCTTACTCTGCACTGATGGCTGTTCTGAACACAGAGTGGGAGAGTGGTGATGGGTCAGGATGAGTAGAAAAGTAATAGTTTGATGATGGAAATGCAGACAACTCTTGGCTTAAGCTCAGTGCTTTCTTCCTTCTCTGTATGAACCATGACATGTTCTCTACTTCTGTAATTGAAAAAAAAATGTGAGAGCACAATTTGTATAATCACTGGTAGAGCATTAAGTTGTCTGGGCTGGCACAAAACTGGACAGAAGAGCCAACTGCTGACCTCAGTAACACATGCCTAACTCCTAGTGCAAGGTTTGGCTTGGTAATAGGATCTTGGTCATAATTACTCATGGATGCTCATGGTTATCTGGACTGGGACTCACCCTTCCAGTCCATGCAGGCAGTCAGACCCTGCTGAGAGATGTGCAATTCATAAAATCCTTCTATGTATCTAAGTCTGTGGTTGCTATTAGTCTGCAAAACATGAGAATAAGAGGACTAATTTAAAAAAATTTAAACCTTTAGACTTTTATTTCACTCTGTTCCTTATAAAATAGTTGTTTTCTCAGCTACATCGAGACATTCAACATATTAATCTGTTTAGTTTTAAACAATGTCCAAATGTTTTCATGTTTATGTACTCAAGTCATTCTTGGCTTGCTTAATAAATTCTACAAATATTTACTGAGTACCTACTCTGTGCTAGACATAGTTCTAGGTAATGGGGACCAAGAAGACAAAGAAGCAGAGAAATGTCCCATTATTGCAGGGCTTATGTTCTAGGGAGGGAGGCAAACAATCAGGGAATAAACAAATATACAATGCTAGGTGACAGGGTTAGGGAGTGGAGAAGGTGGGGAAGGGAGTATGGCTGTAGTTAGGTGATCACGAAGGATTTTCTGTTGGAACAGAGACATGAATGAAGTGAAGGAGAAGGCCATGTGGCAACCTGAAAGAAGAGTTGTGGTGATGAGAATAGCCATCTTGGCCTGTCCTCATGGAGAAAGGTGCAGAAATGTGCAATATAATTTGGTCCAGAGATCAGGTGAAATCTCTAGTCTCTGGACATCTTGATCAATGGAGATCCTTTCTAAGAGTGGGAATCCCCATAAACTAGTATTTCTGTGGTCATCTTGGGCCCTGAGGTTCACCTCTGAAAGAGCACCTACTGATCCAAGCCATATTAACCCAGGCATGGTCAGCTCCTTCCTTGATTGTCTATTCCCCTGCCTTACACGTATACAGAAATAATAACTCATTAGACTTTAACAATGGCTTGGCAAGTAGGAATACCAAGACGGCACCTACATCTCAGCTTCACAGCTGCTTCAGAGTAAACATTAGGTAACCTCCTTGTTTGAAATGTCCTAGGGTCCCAGGATCTCTGGAGAAGCATCACTGGCCTGTTCCCCAGACAACACAACTCTCAACCTCCTGATATCTTGATGGCTCTTTGATTCCTTTCCTCCTTCTCTACCTCTCCTCCTTATCCCTTCTTTCATGGATTGCTCTTGGAATCTCCAAATTCCTCTGGCTTTAGTGTGTATTGGCTCTTTCCAGCTTCAGCTCCATCTTTGGCCAATATTTGCCTATCCAAACTTATCAACATGCTCAGCAGAACATAAGCCTTTTATTAAACAGCATATCACATTTTCTTTAGAAGGCAGTAGTGATTAGAGAGAGAAAAATGCCAAGAATGAAGCACCATATGTATAGATCTTATATGGATACTGGGGCAGTCTGTTCTGCTGAGTCTGTCTAGTGGTTAAGTCTAGAGTTGCATCTTCAAGAAGGGAAAGGACTGGGTGCTATGGATAAGAATCATATGAAGAAGAGACAGACCCTACAAAAAGAAATGGGAAAGTAGAAGGTGGATTTCAGACCAGAGACATTCCCTCTTCAGGCTTTGTTCTCTTGAGCTTAAGTATTCAGAATGTGTTCATGGGCTTCCATAAACAGAGATTTATGTTTCATCTGAGGAGTGCAGCCCTGTGACTATATGAGTTGATAACCTGGAGAGACTTTTAGGGGAAGAGGGCACGTACAGCCAAAGAACCAGGCTGGGCACAGTGGCTCATGCTTATAATCCCAGCACTTTGGGAGGCTGAGACTGAGATGGAAGGATCTCTTGAGCCCAGAAGTTTGAGACCAGCTGGCACAACATGGTGAGACTTCATCTCTACCAAAAAAACAAAAAAAGAAAAATCCGGGTGTGGCACACACGTGTAGTCCCAGCTATTCAGGAGGCTGAGGTGGGAGGATCATTTAAGCCCAGGAGGTTGGGGCTGCAGTGAGCTGAGATGGTGCCACTGCACTCCAGGCAGTGTATTCATCAGCATTCCATAGGCACATTCTCTTTGACCTAGTGTTTTCACTTATGGAAATGTGACCTAAAGATACACTTTCATATTACATGTATACAAAGATTGTGATAACAGATCACTAGAAACAACCTTAATGCACATCACTGGAAAGTCAATGTAAAAAGTGATACGCTGACAGATGCTTCTAATTGCAGCCATTGAAAAGAATGAAGACCCTATTCCTGGACGGACATAGAATGATATCTAAGATATGTTGTCCAGTGGAAAAGATAGAGGACCGTGGAATGTATACAGTAGGCTTTATCAACGGAGTCTTGAAAAAGTGTTTCTATGTAGAAGGTGTTGTGTGAATTCGTGTTAGATTGAGCTGTATCTCACCTGCTTGGCATGGTTCTTCCTAACTTGGGTGATCTGGTTCCCCAGGAATTTTATGCAGATTCCTGGCATGGTTCCTGGAACATAGTAGGTCTCCATCTCTGCTTGGATCCCCCTGGAGATGGAGCTTATCACTTCCTTTTCCCTTGCTGGACAATTCTAATTCTCAGGGAGAGTGAGCTCCTCTGCCTCTTTTTAACTCCTAGTGGGGGATCTGGCCTGGCTCTAAGCGGGGGTCACTCTTGTTGACAGTGCCCAGACCTTGCTTGATTGTATCAGTTCTCAGCCAGATGTTCTTCCAAATTCTCAATAGCTCCTACACTGCCTTTAAAGCTAAGGAGAACCTTCCACACTTTTTTAATTATTTTTATTTTTTTGAGATGGAGTCTCGCTCTGTCACCCAGGCTGGAGTGCAGTGGTGCCATCTTGCTAACTGCAAGCTCCACTTTCCAGGTTCTTGTCATTCTCCTGCCTCAGCCTCCCGAGTAGCTGGGACTACAGGCGCCCGCCACCACGCCCTGCTATTTTTAGTAGAGACGGGGTTTCACTGTGTTAGCCAAGATGGTCTGGATCTCCTGACCTCGTGATCTGCCTGCCTCGGCCTCCCAAAGTGCTGGGATTACAGACATGAGCCACCGCGCCCAGCCAACCTTCCACATTTTTGAGATGGGCTTTGCTCCTAGGGCACGGTCAGCCTGCCTGGGCACTGCTGCTAATGCCTCCCAAGATCTCTGGGAGCTGGAGCCTCTCTCCCCATCTAGTGAGTGCTTCCTTGCTGCGTTCTTGGACTCTTGCGGTAGTTCTGGCAAGTTAGGGGGCCAAAGCTTTAAAAAGGCTTGTCTGGCTGTCTCTGACTTCGAGGCTGTCAGCCATCTCAGCTCAGTTGTATGTAGTTTAATGAATTGTTACTCTTTTGTGCCTGTGCCCTGAGGTGATTTCTTACCACAAAGGGCAAGCTTAAGATAATCAAATAAATAAATACTAATAAACAGGGAAGCAAGGCTTGGAGAGGTTAATTGCTTTTCTGGGGTTGCAAGGCAGTGAGAGGGGAGCTGGGCTGGCCGCCACCTTCTCTGTGCTCCGGCCACTTTGCCATTTAACTGCCCCAAAGAGGCCCACTTAAAAGCAAACATATAAATGGAAGTAACTTTTTCAGCAACTTATTGGGTCTTTTTTCCAGTTAGGAATATTGATTTTTCTCCTCACTGAGCCTGGGATGAGGGGAGTGGTTGAGTCTGAGTCTGAGCACCAAGTAGGTGGGCGTAGTCCCAGTCTGAGTAGGTGTCGGCGACTGTACGTGGGAAGTGGTTTCCAGGAGCCCACGTCCTCTCTGCGATAGATGGATTATGTAAAAGGCTCCAAGACACCATAGAAACCTGGCCTGGTTTATACCTGAAAGGAGGGAGGTGTACAGTTTACATTCTCCTGTTCTAATCACGCCACTTTAATGAGATACGAAATTGTGCCAGTTTCACAATTATGACATATATCAGGGCTTAATTATATGTACAGGATGGCGTATTCAATTGAGTACATGCAAATGGAACAGAGATTTTCATTTTACATGTCTCTCCTACTCTCCCTAACAAAGAACTTTCTAGGGGTTTTAGGCATATGGGCAGAGTGGAGAATCAACTTGTACCACATGCCAGCATCTTCTGGCTTTCAAAACAGTGAGGAGACACTGGAAACCCAGGACTAGAGAGCTAAGGACACTGAATAAATAAAGATGAACCTGATAAAAATATAGTGGCTTTTGATAGCCCATGCAAACATGTCTGGCTTCAATTTGTGGAAATTTTCTTATTGTTAAATGACAAAACATAAAAAAAGAGCTAATAAAATTCTGTGGCTAAAGGTCTTTTGTAAAAGTACTAGAAAAGCAAGTTCAGAGTCATGGCTCCATTTGTTACTGATTATGAGTAGAAATGGGGAAAAACATTGACCCCTGTGACTTGGCTCTGAATGTGCTGATGAAGCCCCTAGGATCTCCCTGCATGTCACTTTCTGATGCCCGTGGACTCTGGGACAAGAAGCAAGGAGGGAGCGCTCCATGCCAGGCCACGTTTTGTTGTAGGAATGGCTTTGTGAAGGGCTCTTTTTTTTTTTTTTTTTTGAGATGGAGTCTCGCTCTGTTGCCCAGGCTGGAGTGCGATGGCCGGATCTCAGCTCACTGCAAGCTCCGCCTCCTGGGTTCACACCATTCTCCTGCCTCAGCCTCCCAAGTAGCTGGGACTACAGGCGCCCGCCACCTCGCCTGGCTAGTTTTTTGTATTTTTTTAGTAGAGACGGGGTTTCACCGTGTTAGTCAGGATGGTCTCGATCTCCTGACCTCGTGATCCACCCGTCTCGGCCTCCCTAAGTGCTGGGATTACAGGCTTGAGCCACCGCGCCCGGCCTGTGAAGGGCTCTTGTGACACTCCAGGATCCACTTCGAGAAATTTCTCCAGTAGGCAAACACTGTGAAAGAGAGACCTTGTGGGAGGAGGTAAGGTTGAACTATCTATCATGTCCCTGGCTTTGTATTGGGAACAGATCATGTCCCTGGCTTTGTATTGGGAACAGAGAGGCAGCTGATTTTAGGGACTTTCTTCTTTTACCCAGGGCTACCTGATGACTCTCAGGAAAATCTGTGGAGGAGGTCTTGGTAGCAAGCTGGCTGCTGTCTGTTTATGTTCTTGTAGAAACACTGACTCTAGGGAGAAAAACTGACCCATCTATTGAGATGTCACCCAGACCTGGTACCATTATTTTTCCATTCATTCACTCATTCATTCATTCTTCTCATGAGCTACTAATATGTGCCTGTCCAAACACTAAGGCCCTAGGAATGAATAAGATGAATGAGTAAGACCTAATTCTGTCCTGCAGAGGCTTGCAGCCCAGCGGGGAAAGGCATACAATAAAGTATAGGATACTTCTGGTGGGTCCTAGCATAGCAGACGTTTCCCAGAAGCAGGTGTAGTAAATGCCGCTCTGAGTGGGAGTGATTTTGCAAAGGAGATGATGATTGAAAAGTGTCAAGAGAAGTTCACCAGGTGGATATATTGGAGAGCGAGAATATTTCTGGTAGAGGGATTTGGGTGATAAAAGGCAAAGAAGCCAGAAGCAGCTGAGGATTTTGACGGATCTGCAGGCTTGCCATCTGGAAACAGGTTTCTAATAAAGTGCCTTGATCATTCTATCCAACATAACTCATTTCAATGATTGCTTTTTGATTTACATCTAGGGCTCTGTCCAGGTTTCTGGCATCCTCCATGATAATGAGGGTGAATGGATGAAAACTAATATGAGAAAGCCAGGTTTGTACAGGAGGAGTTTCAAGTCTAGGAGAGGTAAAAGCATGCAGATAGCCTGTCCAAGGCATGCAGTGGTTAGTGCATTAGAGAGGTACAAAGAGATAATTGTAGGAAACAGAGGAGATACCACGTGCTGGATACGTGGTCCAAGAAGGCTTCCTGGAAAATGTTCAATTAGAATTGGGCCTTCAAGGATGGAAGACAAAAGACATCCTCCTATGCAGGAACAAAGACGTGGGAATTCCCTAGGCTAGCGAGATTATTTCTACTATCAAACATCAACCTAACTTCCAAAACATTAGTTTACACACCAGGTTTTGTACCAGAATCCCTTGTTGAGGGCAGAGAGGAATTACATAGAAATTTCTGGGACTGACTCCTAGAAATTCAGATTTCAAGTGGAATGCACATTTTAGTGAACTCTTCAGAGGATGCTGATACCCAGAACACAGATGAGATTCCATTTGATGGCGGCAGGAGGGAGGGGAGGACTGACTCTGGGTATACACAGACATGGGTTCAAATCACGAGTTTGCCTCTTATTGGCTCTGTCACTTAAGGCAACATGCTTAGTTCCCTTCAGCCTCACATTACTTGCTCCCAAGAGGTGATAATAACAGCCCAGAAGCGTAGTTGTGAAAATAAATAAAATGATATTTGTCATAGTGCCACATAATTTCTGGCTAATAGTGGGTAGGGGATAAATCTGAGTTTTCTTCCTCTCCTCTATTTAGTAAAAATGGCATATATCTTCTGGGGTGGTCAAAATGCCCAAGAGGCGTAATTCTTGGCCCCAAGAAAGCACTGGTCATAGACAGGTGGGCATTTACTCTTCTCAAATAAACTGTTAGACACAAGGGAGTCTCCTGGACCTCAGCATCTCTTTCTTGCATTAGACAATGCCTAGCACTCTCCAGCTATGCCCTTTAAACCTGGGCATTAAACAGTTTTTGTGTTCAGTGAATATACAAACACCCCTAAGGAATGTTAGTGGATTAAGCCCCTATGAACTCACACCTTAGGATGGGTGAAGTACTGGCTGAATGCTTACCTGATGGAGGAGTGTCAGCTCTCCAAGCCTGCAAAGTGATAATCAGGTCTAGTGGTTTTAAAATTCTTCATGAAGCACTAGAGGTGAGCCCACAATATTTGGTTGTGCTCTGGACAACTCTAGGGGGAGCCAGCCTCATAGTCTACAACATGCACTGTATCTCCTAAGGTTGTGCAGTGCATAACCTGCACAACTGTCTCTGGTGGCTCTACCTAAGGGTTTCCATGGTGTTGGTTTTGGAAGGAGGGTAGGGATGCTGGCAGGCAGAGGTGGCTATAGGTCCCCACTTGCCTTCAGAAAAGCCCTGTGGTATAAAGTAGGGTTTTGTGGAAGGTTTTCTTTTACGATAAAGGATAAGCCAGGCCCTATTCAGGCTCCTCATTTTGCAGTTGGGAAACTAAGGTTCCACTGTGAGAATGTGGTCGAGCCAGCACTATTCCCCAGGATTCTTTGGCCTGTGGGGACAGAGTAGGACAGGTATGAAAGTTGGGGAGTGCTCCGTTCCAGTAATGTGTCTGGGCAGGAAGAGGAGGCTCTGGCCAGAGCAACCTCCCAGATAGGACAGTCTTGAAGAAATCAAGCCTCCGTTCACAGGTGGAGCCTTAGGCCGGCCTCCAGGGAAGCTCAATGATTCTGCTAAGCAAAGGTGTGGGGAACAGAGACATTTTAGGATTGCCTGTCATTCAGGCAGGCAGCAGCTAACAGAGGCCTGACTAGGCCAGAGCCCAGGCCTGGGACCATGCATTTGCTCATCAAGGCCAGTGAGAGGCTTTGAAGAATCCACTTCCCCTTTTCCCTGCTGAATTATAAGAAATGGAGAGAAAGGAGCACTCACAGCCAGGAAGGCAGGCCAAGGCAGCCCTTGAAGGAAAATGAAAGTGAGATGAGGGTGTGGGTGGATGGGGCGGGACACCCCTCCCTCCGCCGCCTACTTCTCTGAGCTTCCTGCTGGGGGCACCTCTCAAAGCCTCTTGGGGAGCCTGGGCCTGTTCTCTGGCAGGGGCCTGAGCCGGGCCTGCGGTCAGCCTTCCAGACTCAGGGCACCTCCAGGCCTGCCTGTGGCTCTGCTTCCCTCACCTCAGGGCTCTCCTGGGAAAGCAGAGACAGGCGGGCCGCCTGGAGCACTTTCGGGCAGCAATGACTTCAGTGCTTGTCCCCAAAATAAATGCACCACAGACAAGACAATGTGGTCAGGGGCTGAAGAGTTACTGTAAATACCAGCCTGGGCTTCCTATTTCTGTTCCTGTGACTCCCAGGGGGGCAGGCGCTGGCCAACCCCTTCCCAGCCCCTTCCCAGTGCACTCTGTTCTTACTGCCACATCCAAGGAAAAGCTTTGGCTTGGAATTCCTCATCCGACTGTCCCTGGGACCCCTTTTTGGGTTTGCAGAAGGGACCTTACTCTCACCCCCAAGCAGGGCTTAGACTGAATCTGGCTTTCTGCAAGGAGATGCAAACACTACATGTTGGCACCGTGCCAACTATTCACATGTTTTTTGGCCTCACACCAAGCCCCAAATTTTGGAGAATCAAAACACTAACATCTTATCCTTAAGAGCACTGTCTTAACCCATGTGTGCCTAGTATTCTGTTATTGGAACACTAAGCTTGTGGGAGTTATTTATATCCTACTCCCCAAGGTCATCACCAAGGTCTGATTTTTCACAGAAAAAATTTGCAACCTCTGTCATCAACGGGTTAAAGACTTTACATGGTTTAGTACATATGATCCTTACCATAGTCACAGGATGTAGGTATGTCTATACCCATTTTATAGATGGGAAAATCAAAGCAAGAACGTAAAGGTGCTTGCCCAAGGACACCCCATCAGTAAGCTAGGAGTCAAACCCAAGCAGCCTGACCCCAGACCTGTATTTGTAGCTGCTAGGCTGCACAGGGCAATGGTGTCAATCACCTTCTGCAGATGGAGGGAGCAATGTGCAAAGAAGGGTTCGAGGTCAATTGCCTAACAAGTTAGGGGGTGGATTTGAATCTAGGCTTGGTGGGCTCCAAAGGTCCTCCCACTGCACTGGGGCGCCTTCTAGAGGCAGGACAGCAACACATCATTGGAACATTTGTTCTGACCTCTTTCCAGCTTCTGGGCGGCTGACACCCTGGCTTGTAGCTGCCTCCCATGGTCAGTGCTTAATGAGGGATGAATCAACATTCATACACACCCGCACGGAGGCTTCTAATATGAGTGAGTTTGCTGTTTCCAAGGACAGATGATCCCTGCTTTTGGGAGGTTGCTCTGGTTGTAGTGTTTCTTGCCTTTCAATTATTGAGTGCTCTCAGGTGTATCTCCCTCAGAGTCCTCTCACTCTTGAAGAGGCGTGCTACATTTGTGAACTGATCCCTGCCAGAAAGTCTCACAGCAGTCTCAGAGGGTGTCTGGTCAACCTAGGAAATGGGCACATAGCTCCTCCTATTCAGCACCTCTGCTGAAGAAGGGAAAACGATGGAAGCCAGACAATTTCCTCCTGAAGGGAACTAGCTATCTAGGCTTGCATGTAGAGAAAGAAGAGAAAGTGGACTGAGTTGACCACATGGAACAAAACTTAAATGCTGCATCATTTCTTTCAAGCAGATCTGCTGAGGCCAAGTGGAGCCATAATACCTTCCTGTTCACCCAAGGTATCTGATAATATATTAGCATTGGGTGATAGTATACTGCTTTCCACGTATTGTGACATCTCATCTGGTTTACCTCCTTGCTTTTGCTAATAAGAAGCTCATAACTTAAATTTGTACTCAATTGTTATAACTCTTCTCAAAAAAGAAGTTTTTGGAATACTTCTATTCCCCTTATCTTCTGCATACCGGCTCTTGTGTTTTGTTTAGGATAGGTTGAAAATTTGTTCATTTTATGTGAACTCATTTATCGTAAGTCACCTGGAATTCAGAGTCTAATAAGATAAAATTTTTAAACACATTTTGTGACTAATATGTGCCAAGTACCATACAGTTTAATTTCATTCACTACCCATTTGTTGTTTACTTGTTTATTTCTCAAATATTTGTTGAGCACCTTGCGTATGCCAAGGTGCCTGTCTTAGATTGCTTGCATTGCTATAAAGGAATACCTGAGGCTGAGTAATTTATAAAGAAAGCAGATTTATTTGGCCCATAGTTCTGCAGGCTGTACCAGGAGCCTGGCATCAGCATCTGCTTCTGGTGAGGGCTTCAGGGAGCTTCCACTCATGGTGGAAGGTGAAAAGGAGCAGGTGTTACATGGTGAAAGAGGAGAGGGAGGTGCCTGGCTCTTTCAACAGTCAGCTCTCATGAACAATCAGCTCTCATAATCAGCTCTCATAATCTCCAGGAAGGCACCAAGCTCTTCATGAGGGATCCGAGGCCGTGACCCAGACACCTCCCACCAGGCCCTGCCTCCAATCCTGGGAATCATATTTCAACATGAGATTTGGAGGGGACAAATATCCAAACTATATCAGTGTCATTGTTGGTGCTGGGGACCCTCTGGTGGGCTAGTCAGGCAAGGTCCCTATTGTCCTGGGGCTCACCATATAGAGGGGGAGTCAGGCATTAAACAAAAAGTGCACATGTGTAAACACACAATCTACACATGCACTCTACATGCACTTCACACGCACACACTCACATACACACATTCACATAGTGGGCCAGCTAGTGTTAGGTGCTATGAGAAAAAATTAATAGAGTAAGAAGTAAGAGGATGTCTGGGTGGTGGGGCAGGGAGGTGAGACCCTGCCGTTTTGCATGGGTCACCCAGGGAACCCTCTTGGTTGAGCTGACCTGTGAGCAGAGACCCAAACAAGCAAGTTACAGTCATGTGATAATCGGGGAAATGCAGGCAGTTCCTAGGACCTTTTGCAATAATCTGGGGGGCATTAATGGAATCAATGGCTTTTAAAAAATTAATTTTTGGCTGGGCATGCTGGCTCAAGCCTGTAATCCCAGCCCTTTGGGAGGCCAAGACGGGCGGATCACGAGGTCAGGAGATCGAGACCATCCTGGCTAACACGGTGAAACCCCGTCTCTACTAAAAAATACAAAAAAACTAGCCGGGCGTGGTGGCAGGTGCCTGTAGTCCCAGCTACTCAGGACGCTGAGGCAGGAGAATGGCATAAACCCGGGAGGTGGAGCTTGCAGTGAGCTGAGATTGACCACTGCACTCCAGCCTGGGCGACAGAGCAAGACTCCATCTCAAACAAACAAACAAACAAACAAACAAAACTAATAATTTTCTTAATAGAGGGGGAGTCGGAGGCTCAGAGATTTAAAATAATTTGAAGCTGAATCAGGCTTCTATCCCAGGCCCTATGTCATTTCCCTCAGAGTGCGGCACAAAGATGTGTGTGAAGAGTTTGGGGCCAGACCCACCTGATTTGGCATTTCAGCTCCTCCATCTCACCAGCTCAAGGCATCAGAGTGAACTTGAGCAAGTTGTAACCCCTCCATGCCTTGTTTACTAATCTGTAAAATGGGGGTAAAAATAGTCCCTACCTCACTGGATTGTCATGAGGATGAAATGGTTGGCTCAGTATGTGGCCAGAGGTTGGGGCCCATTGATGTAAGCCATTATTCTTATACATGTTGTCTCTCTTCCTTCAAAAGAGACAGGCTACAGACTTGCAAGTCACTCTGGCTTGTATGTGATGCCCTGCTCTCCTTCGTCTCTTCCACAGGCTCGAGGAGACTTTTCCTGCAGCAGCAAAGGCTGTTCTTGCATGCTGAGACAAGCAGCCTCAGGGTGCAGGGTGGAATTGCTGCACCATCTCCCTTGGGTGTCTGTTATCAGGGATTGATGGCAGCCCCAGCCTAGAGCATTTGGAGGTGGTCTGAGTGCGGTATGGGGTGAGCGAGTTTCCCAAAAAGCCAGAGTGACTTGCCCTTCCTGAAAACTGTGCTCTAGAAAACCTAAGTTTTGCTTTCCATCCCACAGCAACTTCCTTTAAAAGCATCAAGGAAGAGGAGGAGGAGGTGGAGCCAGTTGGAGCTACAGCTTAGGCCCTGAATTGGGATGCAGGTCCCCTGGTATCCTGTCTGGACTTACAGAGCCTGTTTTTTGATCAAAATAGAGGCCTTAATGGCTTCCTGTTTAGATGTTATTGCTTTACCATGAGACCCAAGGGAGATGGTGTAGCAATTCAACCCTGCACCCTGAGGTGGAAGAGATGAGGACACCAGAGCGTTGCCCTCTGAGGGCTGACTGCATCCTGCCCCTGCCTAGTGCTTCTCTCCGACAACCACAGCTACTCTCTCCGGGCTCTTCCCTCCCCTTTAAACTGAGGGGAGGTAATGTCTCCTCTGTGTTGCCAGTCCCCAGATGCTGCACCAACTCTTCTGGGTCTCCTTAACCCTGCTTACGCACTTGTAAATACTCCCTATAATAAACCCTCAGTTATCCCCATTCATGGCACCATCTGTTTCCTTCCAGGACCAGCAGTCATATAAGTCGACAATGCATCTGCATTCTAGAAAATAATTCAGTGTTCCAGACAAGAATATTGTTGATTTTTAAAGAAATTTCCCATACCTACACTAAAGGAACACTAAATTTATTACTGTATCAGTGAGGTGAGTTAACATAAAACAGTAAGTTGATTACTAAGAAATGTAAATGGCTAATAGGCTGAAAAATCAGCTAAACTGTAATGAAATAAGCCACAAATAAGTAAAAAAGAGATCTAATTTTTACCCTCTCAAACCCTGTTATGGAGATGTTAAGTGGGTTCCTTAGGGAAATGCATCAAGAGTCTTAAACATTTTTATTCTTATGAGTCAAACAACTCTCTTGTGAAGTGTTTACTTAGGGAAATACTCAGAGATGTAAAGATCTATGGACAAAGATGTACATCTCAGGGTTATTCAGTAGTGACAAATTGGGAACAATGTACATATGCCACAAAAGAAGGTTGGCTTAAGAAACCATGCTCCATGTAGAAGTAAAGTGGTTAAGCGCATAGTCTCTGGCATCAAACCATCTGGTTACACATCGTGCCATGGTGTGTGTCATCTAATCCTCACCATGGAAGCTGTGCTTGGCGGGAGACACCTAGGAAGTTCTCAATGAACATGAGCTTTTTTAGATAAAAAGTTATTTTCTAGAAAAGCTTCTCTATATCCATTAGGTGGATGCTTCTGAAGAATATTTAATGATATATGAAATTATTTGTGGCATAACATAAAATAAGGATAAATAAAATAATAATTTAGAATTTAGATGTAGAATAGTCCTCATTATTTTAGCATGAAGGTATGCTGAAATGATAAGAGCCTTTGGATCTAGATGGTATGATTACTGTTGATTCTGATTTTCTTTAGTTTTCAAATTATTTAAAATGGATTATTAACCTCCTCCTTTTCCTCTTTCTGTCTCTTACTATGGAAACACAGAGGACATAAGACAAAATGAAATGGCCTCCAATCCCATTTCCCAGATATCTTTTTGACACACACACATGCACACACACACACACACATGCACACACACAATTTAAAACAGCTCAAAAACAAAATCCAAAGTCTTCCTTCTCAACTACAGTCTTCCCAAATGAAACCATTGGTAATAAATCCTTTGATTCATTGCAGAAGAAAGTATGTGCACATACCAGCAGATCCAAGTTCTTTTCAAATAAGCTTGTATTGATTTTACAATCAGAAAATTGTAGCATGTACACATTTAAAATGTGGGCATTTTTATTGTCAATCCCTCGAGGAACAGGCTTGGGTCAAATGGCCTGTCCCGGTCCCACTGGGGGAGGATCAGGAGCATAGGCACTACCTGTGGGGGAAGGGAGGCAGAATTGGTTTTGTGGCCATTGGCCTGGGATGGGGAGGGGCTCTAAAATGCACACCTCTTCTTGGTCCTCAGTTTCTTCATCACTGGGATGGGACAGATCTTGAATACTCTACACCTTACTTTGGGACAATTACCAGCCTTAAAACACTAACGTTGATTCCTGAGATCAAGTATTGCTGGTCTCTGCTGGGCCTCCAGGAGCATTTCTATGAGCCGCTTTTCTATGTTCTTGAAAACATTCATCTTCAGTTTTTCCCAAGGACCTCAACTCTCCTGATTTCTCCAGTTCCCCAAACCCCCACCATCTGGATCCAGCTTCCTCACCCTTCCTCCAAACCAATGTGAGCACATTTTGTTTTCTTTTGCTCTTCCCTGTCTTCTCTAGTTCTACCCTAACTTCCCTAGAATTTAGGTCATTGATTGCACACACACAAACAAAACAGGGAACCATGGGTTTGAACACTCATATTGGGCAATGCATATAAGGTTCATAAAATTAACTGGAAGCTGTCTCTTGATGCAGTTCCCTACTCACTGAACTCATGTGACTTGAATAAATCACTAAGACTCTTGATGTTCTGTTTTGTTCTATGTGCAAAAAGAGAACACTGCATTGTCTTTGGTTCACAGTGGTCAACTCTAGAGAGTCTTCCATCTCCTGAGTACCGGGGAGAGGCGTAATGGGCAGTCCCCAGCAGCACTGAATCCAGGAGTCCCTGACTCACGGGAAGGGTTGAGGAACTTCCCAGGAGCTGGGGTTAAATAGCAGCTGCAGTCTGTCCCATGGCCTCATTTTGGAGGCAATGCCAAGCTTTCATTCACAAACTCACAAGTTCATGCTTTTATTTAGAGTGTGGGCATAGCACAAATTCAGGGTCAGAAAGGTTGAGTTGGATCTTTCTTGCTCTTTATTTACCTGCTAAATGACCTTATAAAAGTCCTCATGTTGTTAAGTCTCAGTGTATTCTTCTCTTATATGGGTCTAATCTTCCTTTCTTCTTTAGACAGCTGTTGTGACAGTAAAGTGAGGTCCTTGTAGCAAAAGCAGTTTTCAGACTCCATGATGTTAGGAAACGGCAAAACACCTTCTTCTGAGTCCAGACCCTGGAAAACGAACTCTTGTGTGGTGAGAATGAAAAGATTGCTTTCTTTTATTTATTCAGCAAACATGACACATATGTATGTATTCATTATATACCAGGGACTCTTCTAAGTACTTGACAAATATTCACGTATTTACATTCTCCTAATCACACAATGATAAATATACAACTGTGGTCCCTGTTTTCCAGGTGAAAAAACTGTGGCACAGAGAAGTTAAGTAACTTGCCCAAAGCCACATAGCTACTAAGTAGCAGAGCGAGGATTCAAGCCTAGGCACTATGGCTGTAGAGCCCACGCTCTTCACCATTACATCATATTACCTTCTTTGCTGGGATGTTTTGTAGAGCAAAGATAACTTGAGAAGTACAACAGACTGACAGTGAATCTTAGTCCTGCCATTTAGCTGTGTGGTCTTGGGAAGGTTAATTAACTTCTCTGAGCCCTTACTCCCTTATCTATCAAATGAGAATAAAAATGCCCATATCAGACAAGTTTTGCAGCGGCTAAATTGAGGCACATTGTCTGGCACAGGCACAATGAGGTGCACAGGTAATGTGAGTTGGATTTGTAGGCAGGACCTTACCTGAACTCTTGGTTACTGGTTGATTCGGACTTTTCCATGCTCTGCCCACCAGCCTGCTGGGTAACCACATTCTTCAGAGTGTGAAGGACCCTGCCCACACCCACTCTAACACTCTCAGGGTGTCTGCCTTGCAGACTGGGGTAGGGAAGCTCTTGTTCACATGCCTGGGCTTGTCTAACAATTACAATTTTTCAGGCCCAGGGAGTCAGCTCCCAGGCTCCTGTTTCCTTTGGGCTCCAAATAGCAAACAGGGCCCTGCTCTTCTCTGTCCACCTCCCCTTCCAAAAACTTACTGGTTAATTTTAGGGTTGGGGAGAGGCTCTGACGAGGGCCTGCCCACTTGGGGTTAAGTTTACCAGTGGCCTCTGCCTCTGGTCAGGCTCGCTGGGAACAGCAGCAGTCACTTCCCGAAGCTCAGTGGGGGCAGGAGCTCGGCCAGGGCAGTGGGCAGTGGTTGGGCACAACATTTCCAAGATGTTGGGAGCCCTGCCTCAGCAGACCAGACCCACAGCCCACATTTTTGTAAAAGAGACACTGTCTTTTATCAGGCATAGCCTGATGCACTTATATTTTTATATCATTTTAACTCTAGAAATGGCCCAGCATTTACTACTGCAAAAACTTAATCATGTCTGCCTTACCTGAGGCCCCTTTAAAAGATAAATGCTGACAGATTATCTCAATAATAAGGAAAAAGTCTAGTCACAGTTCTTTACTCTCCATTAAAGGTCTCTCAAACCACGTATTGATTTTTTTAAAGAAAAGAAATTGGAAGAAGCATGTACCAATTAAGAATAAAACTAACAATTTATTACCCTTAGATCTTTAAGGCAAATAGAGAGCAGAAAAACACTTGCTTTTTTTTTCTCCCCTATATTGAGACATAATAATTAGGCAACTATGTAAATAACCTTATATTAAAACCTGAGACAGCCTGCAGTTGCTCAGGCTTCTGTACTGGATCATAAAGATCAGTTACTGCTCTTGGGTTCTCTGATTTTTGCAAAGCTTTTCTCTCTTTTCTGAAGGGCTCTTAGAAAAATTGTTTCTTTCTCTTGTCTTTTGCTTCTAGCCGGCTGATCATAAGCTCATCTTCTTACTTGTTTGTAAGTTTACCGAATGAGCTCTAGGAGATTCTCGTTTGTTTCTGTATTCCACAAGGCTTGATTGAGCACAAACTCTGTGTTTGTGGTGTTCTTTATATTAAATGATGAACACTGCTACAGAGAAGCACTGAGCAGGAAACGAGGACATTGAGAATTTCCAGGACTGTAACACTAAGATGATGATAAATTTTTCATTGAAGTAGAAAGTAAAAACAAGGAAAATATTTTAGAACTGATCTGTCATGTATATGTCTGGCCACGCCACCCCATCTTTTTTGTGTGTGCAATGATTCTCTGCCTGATAAATATTTGTTAAATATGTAAATAAATGTCTCCCTCCATCTGAAAAGTAAGCACCATCAGGGTGGGCATTTTATGGTTTTTATTGATGTATCCCACATGCTGAGAACTGTACCTGACACATATCAGGCACTCAGTTAATATATGTTGAATAAATAAACAATTGTCCTCGGTTCATGGATTTGTTTGGCATTCAAAATGTTTTTTGTAACACCTACTTTAAGTCAGGAATTGACCTAGGTGCTAGAAACACAAACATGATTGACCTGGGGCTGCCTTTTTTGATCTTTCAGACAAGGGGAGGAGAGTGAGTTGATCAAGCTAACGTAATACTATGTTGTAAGTGTTAAGCTAGGAGGACTTTGCGATACTGTCTTGCAGAATATGGTAGGATGCTTCCCCAAGACCTGTGGAGTGAAAGAATGGTGCGTAGGTAAAGAAAGGATTGACATGGAGTGAGAAATTGAGTTCCAGGAACTAGAAGAGGAGGTCTAATGATTGGAAGTAACAGAAAACAAGGAGCCAGAGAAAGGGAGGCTGCCATGCCACGGGTGAGAAGCAGGGAGTGGTGAGAGGAGGCGGGAAGAACAAGCAGAGGCCGAATTGTGCAGAGCCTCACGTGGGGTTCAGATTTAATTTAAAGACAGCATGAAGCCACTGATGGGTTGCCAGGGGATCAAGGAGGGCAAATTTCTGTTTTGGAAAAATCCCTCTGGTTTCTAGGTATAGGATGGATTTAAAGGAGACAGCCCAGGCCAAGAGGCAGTTTAGAGCTTCTCCTACAATCTAGGGGAGATGTGGTGGAGACCTGGGTGAGAGTGGACAGGCTGTGGGCTGGAAGAACTAGAGGGATTTATGAGAGAAAGACTAATGGGTTGGGGGTTAGAGAGAGGCCATAGGAGTGGGTGACTCTGAGGTTTCTGGGTTGGTCAACTGGGAAGATAGTTTGAAATAGTTCAGGTGCAGTGTGGGAGAGAAAATTGACATGGAGTCCATATGTATGTCTCGGGAGACCGAGAGGTTTATGGCCCCACTGAAATAATTCTTCAGTTTACTTTGAAGACACATGGGTGAAAGGAGGAAAAAATGCAATTTAAAAAGTTGTGTTGACATGAATGCACATCCACACCAGACATCTGCAGATAAAGGAGATGGATGGATTGATGTCCTGCATTGTGCAAACTGGTGTCTACTTTGTTCAAATTCAAGAATTTTATTCAGATGTCTATATTACCCCAGAAGAATAATTTAAAACACAGTTGGACCAGGTGCAGTGGCACACACCTATAATCCCAGCACTTTGAGAGTGCGAGGTGGAAGTATTGCTTGAGCCCAGAAGTTCAAGAGCAGCCTGGGCAACATAGTGAGACCCCATCTCTCTCTAAAAAAATATAACACCCTCTGTATTCGTGATTTTCACATCTGTGGATTCAACCAACTGTGGATCAAAAATATTGAAAACAAATTAAAAAAAGAGCAAGGTTGTGTCTGTACTAAACATGTATAGACTTTTTTCCTTCTTATTATTCTCCAAACAATACAGTATAACAGCTATTTAGATAGCATTTACCTTGTATTAGGTATAAGTAATCTAGAGAGGATTTAAAGTGCATAGGTTGTGCATAGGTTCTATGCAAATACTATGCCATTTTATATTAGGGACTTGAGCATCTGCAGATTTTAGTTTCCACAGGGTATTCTGGAACCAATCCACTGAGGATACTGAGGGACGACTGTATTGTCTTGGATGGTCTCTGATGCTATAACATCAGTCCTGTTTCCATGGCTGAGAGTGGGGTGGATGAGACAGGAATTGGGCTTACTGTATTTTTCAGCACACTGAACCTCTCCTTGCTTTTTGAATCATTTCCTTTTATTCTAATAATTTTGGAAGTATAATATTATGAAGTACAGTATTAATACTGCACAAGGAATAACCCCACACTTAGAATTCATTCATTCATCCATCCATCTGTCCACTCACTAGTAATCCCTCCCTCCCTCCTTCCTTCCTTCCTTCCTTCCTTCCTTCCTTCCTTCCTTCCTTCCTTCC
>NW_016819573.1:3842678-3870981 GCF_001698545.2 Rhinopithecus bieti | reverse complement strand
CTTCCTTCCTTCCTTCCTCCCTCCCTCCCTCCCTCCCTCTCTCCCTCCCTTTTTTTTTTTGACAGTCTTGCTCTGTCACCCAGCCTGGAGTGCAGTGGCATGATCTTGGCTCACTGCAACCTCTGCCTCCTGGGTTCAAATGATTTTCATGCCTCAGCCTCCCAAGTAGATGGGATTACAGGCACCCGCCACCACACCCAGCTAATTTTTGAATTTTAGTAGAGATGAGGTTTCACCATGTTGACCAGGTTGGTCTTGAACTCCTGACCTCAAGTGATCCACCCACCTTGGCCTTCCAAAGTGTTGGGATTATAGGCATGAGCCACTGTGCCTTGCCCGAATTTTTGATCTGTAGCTTTGAAGACTTGGCTCCAGCACTGCCCTTTGCGTTCCTGCAATGTCTGGTCCATGCCTGTTTATTCCTTCCTTCTACTCTTCATCCTATGTCCCTGTTGCTCTGAACCCAGAAAACTTGGAGGCCCAACATTCCCAAAGTGCAGAGAGGGCTGCCACAGCTCCCTTGACCCACAAGATCATCGAGCTGATGCAGCAGGAGTTTATTTCACTTGACTTCAATTTAGCTGTCCTGAGCCCCTTCTTTATATTGCCAAGAGATTTCCTAACAGATATGTAACCGGGCGATTCAGGCAATTATTCACGTATTCCCCCACATCATTAGTTTTATGGAACACTGCCAGGGGCATATTTTCTTTCCTAGGACTCCTGAGAATAAAGGAAATAGAACTCTTACCATGAAGTCATATTAAGGAGTTTATTTCTCAGAAAATACCCCATAGCACTTTTATAAGATCTTGTACAGATAGACTGCATTTAGGAAAAGAATTATTTTTACCTCACCTGCTGCCATGGGAATTGCTGTCCAGGCCTCCTGCCTTACAGGACATGGCTTTAAAAAAAAATTCTAGGGTATCTACTGACCACAAAGGGGTACCCATGGTTAGTGTAGGGAAGACATGGTTTAGGCTGGATCTTGTTGGGCTTGGCTAGGGTGATATAATTTAATCATCCAAACCAGAATGTGTTTCTGGACAGAAGGGTGCTATTATTAATCATATTGGCATAACAGGTATAAATCAGGGCCATCCAGGCCCACTGGGACATATGGTTACCGTAGACTTTGTGCTCTGTTCCTACCACTTACTGAAATTTTTCTCCATCAGCTTAATCGATAAAGTAAAAACCCAAAGCATTCAGCCAAATTGCACAAAATATTAGCATTATAACCTTAAGTGGTAGTTTTCTTTGCTGAACTGGAGGACCATGGATGATGGGGTATATCAGCTAGCTCTTGTTATAATAATGCTGCACGAGGAACCACACCAAAACCCTGCATCCTGAAGCAGCGTTTATTCTCACTTATCTACCTGCAGTTCAGTTGACATAGGCTGGGCTTGAATCCAAGCTGCAGGTTGGGTCCAACTCTGCCTCACACATCTCTCCTTCTCCACAGATCAGTGGGCCAGTTCATGCAGGCTCTCCCCATGGAAATGGTAGAAGCAGAGCAGAAGCTTGTGAGTGGAGACACATTATGTCTCCTAATTCCAAAGCTTGAATCTGGCACATAGTTCAACAGTTACTTCTACCCACATTCCTTTGGCCAAAGCAAATCCTATGGACAAGCTCATGTCTCCACGCATGAATCCATAGCATGGATTCAAGCCCAGACTATGTCAACTGACCTGCAGGTAAATATGCTCTTTCTTTGGTGGGGAGTATGCCAGCGGCACAGGCAGAAGACAAAGGTACAAGAAGACGTAAAGAATCAGAACAATAATGAGTTAATGGGTGCAGCACACCAACATGGCACATGTATACATATGTAACAAACCTGCACATCGTGCACATGTACCCTAGAACTTAAAAAGTATAAAAACAAAACAAAACAAAACAAAACTTTAAAATTAAATTGTGGTGGTTGCACAATTTTGTGAATATATTACACTAAAAACAGTTGAATCATATACTTTAAATGGATAAATTGTATGGTATGTGAATTATATCTCAATAAAGCTTTTTTTTTTTTTTTTTTTTTTTTAAAGAATAGGAACAACAGTGCAATCTATCACAGGGAACATTCGGCAAAAGGGGGTTTGCTTTTTCTCTCCCTGGGCCTCTAGTACGAGGATGGCTGAGTTTCTTCAACCTGTTGCCTGTTGAGAAAATGAAGCAAAGAGAACAGGCCCTTTTGGTCTGCAAGAGACAGGTAGCTGCCCTTATGAGCTGACCACACAGAGGATGCTGAGAAGTGGGCTCACTCTGAGAATAGGAATGTCCAAAAGAATAGAGGACAGAGAGATTAAGAGGAAAGCTCATGATTCAGAACAGCAGCCCTGCCCTGGCAAATATGGTGCAGTGAATGGAAAACTCTTTTCATTCACCAGTCAGACCAATCATTTCTCCTTTCACAGAATGGAAGGAGTGAGGGAATGAAGAGAGGAATAGCGAGTGCTCAGGCACAAACTGCTCCTTTCCGAGGAGGGGAAGCAGAAACCCCTTATCTATGAGGATCAAAGGAAAAAGGTATCACAGGCATTTCTGTGGGATGTGCATGGTCCCACAAAGCCCCACCAGGTGGATATTTTCCATGTTGTGAGTACCGGCCTTCCCACTCCTTTGCTGTTTCTGTAGTTCCTTTCGGACAAGTGCTGCTGTGAGCTTTGTGCCCTGTGTCATTCAATCACTTTCTACAGTGCCCCCGCCCCCGCCTCACGACAGTGTCAGGCCCTGAGCCTTTGCCTACCTGCTGTCAGAGCCCTGTGTGGCTTCCTCTCAGGTAGGTGATAATGGGGAGTGAGAGCTTTTAATCAGACAAACGAATCATGCTGATTATCCCTAGTTCAATAATGGATTACCCCTGCCAGGGAATCTCCTGTCTAGTGTTTAAGCCAATTAAAGTGCTCTGGGGGAGTCCCTAGCTGGGGGTTCAGGATCAGAGAAGGGCAGGGTAAGGGGAGGCACTGAGGAAGGGAATTTCAGGGCAAAACACATTTCACCCTACAAGGGAGACTGAGACCTTGGTGCATGGGGTGAATCACACAGATGGGATTGCTCAAAGTCCACAGAGCAACCAAAGGGATGACCCATGGTCACTAGGCCTTGTGAATTCACCATCATCTTCTCCCTGCTTTTTTTTTTTTTTTTTTTTTTTGAGACGGAGTTTTGCTCTGTTGCCAGGCTGGAGTGCAATGGCACGATCTTGGCTCACTGCAACCTCCGCCTCCTGGGTTCAAGAGATCCTCCTCCCTCAGCCTCCTGAGTAGCTGGGATAACAGGCACCCGCCACCATGCTCAGCTAATTTTTGTATTTTTAGTAGAGATGGGGTTTCACCATATTAGTCAGGATGGTCTTGATCTCTTGACCCTCATGATCCACCCACCTCGGCCTCCCGAAGTGCTGGGATTACAGGCATGAGCCACTGTGCCTGACCCTCCAGTCCCATCTTTTCTAACTTGAGCTCTTGCAATAACTTCCTAGCTGGTCTGCCTACTCTACTCTCTAACTTCTATATAGGGCAGCTAGAGCTGTTTTTTCTATTTTTTTATTATTTACATAATTAGGAAAAAAATTTAAAAACATAGAAAAGTGCAGAGATATTATAGCTAATATCCATATATTTGCTACTCCAAGTCAACAGATGCTTTTCCCCTATTCTATCTATCTATCTATCCATCAATCAATCATCTGTCTATCTATCTCTATCATCTATCTATCTATCTTTATTGAAATAACAGACATATGGAAAAGTACAGATATCTTATTGTACATCTGTGGAATGTTCACAAAGTGAACAGTCATATAACTGCATCGCAAAAAGAAAAGGAACATTACCAGCTGCTCCTTTTGCCTGTTTCTTGTTATTCCCCCACCCCACCTGAGCAAAGGTAGCCACTATCCTGAATCCAATAGCATAGACTAGTTTGCCTGCTTGTGAACTTTACAAAAATACAGTCATACAATGTGTGTTCTTTGTGTGTTGTGTTTATTTTGAATCTTCTTTTAAGAAAGACATTTTAAAGATAAACGGGAAGTCATCTGCATTCCAATTCTTCTAATTCTTTTTCCTTCCCCAAAGGCAACCAGAACCATAAATGTGATAACATATTTAGTTGATGTCTTCATATGTTTACTTATTTATATAGCATTACTTTGGATGTGTTTTGTTTTTATTTAAATAAGTGGTTTTGCAATATATGTTGGTTCTACCACTTGCTTATTTCACAGAATGGGCCTTCTAAACCACACAATGGGTTATGTGACTCTCTTTCCTTTTTAAACACCCCCACCCATGCCTTTCCAGACCGTTGGTTCCTGGAAACAGGAGCAATGTTTTGGTACTTCTTATTCTGTGAGTCCAACACTGCAGCTGACGCTTTATAAAGATGTTTTGGGTGAAGGAATGAAATCAATTAACAAATGAGCAAAGTCTCTCACTTCATAAAGAACTTGAAAGTTCTGAACAAATTCACCCTTCTCTACTGACCCCTTTTGGAGAAAGGTGTCTCCTTTTATCTTTTCTTTTACTTTTTTTTTTTCTTTTGACTGCTTTGTCTATAAAACTCTCTAAAGACTTAAGTCCATCAGCAAGCCCAGCACAGAAATTTGACTTTATAAAATGTTCTTTCAGGAGAAGTAAATATTTCAGAACTGTGTACGATCTTTGTAGCTTTGCTCCTGATCTGTTCTTCTGGAAGAGGAGATAGTAGTATTCTTCCTAAGGTTTTTCTAATTATAAACAGAGAATTATCATAGTGATGTAAGGAGATTACAACATTAAATTCATATCTTGATAAATTGGTAAAACACCAGTCATCCTTCAAGTTAGTCAGCCCTGGGGTTTCTATTGAATTCCGTTGGTTCTTCCAGGCTCCCCAGAGGTGAGATCATGACCAGAGGGAGATGGGTCACTGTTGACATTCTGAAGGGATATCTCACAGCTATGCTGGGTAAAGGAAGACTGGTCCCATCTGTCCAGCCTAACTACTGCTGATAGCACCAAGACCCAGGGCCTTATCCTCTCTCAGGACCCAGGTTCGTCCTTCCTATCTCCTCCCCTCCCCCAGAGCTCAGCCACCACCCTCATTAAGGTAGCATAAGGAAACATACTCATTTTAGATTTTGATTGGAATCTTGGTTATGCCACCAACTGTGGATGACCTGGACAAGCTCGTGACCTCTCCAACCCTTAGTGTTCTTAAGTGTGCTGTAGATATAAAGTTGCTATTTCATAGATATGTTGGGAGAATTAAACTATTGAGTGGTGCAGGATGTGCAAATAATACTCAGTATTTTTCTGCTTGCATATTCAGGTAGACAAAAGGCTAGAAAGAAATACAATAGATGTGTTAGTACACATACATGCATATTATATATGTTCTTGTGTCTAACTTTCTTTATAAATATTTTATCCTAAGTATTTTCCGATCTTTTAATGAGATTGGAAGACACTTATATTGTTTTTCTTTTAATACTATATTTGTTATTATATTTGTTTTAATACTATATTGTTTTTGATAGTTGCATAATATTCTAACATCTGGTTGTACTGTAAGTACACCTAACCATTTCCACATTGTGAGCCATTAGGTTTATTTTCAATTTTTCATCAAGGAGAGTTCTGAGGTCAACCCAGTCTGATTTTTTTCTTTGTAATCTTTTGCAAACAATGTGGTTTTTATTATTTTTGCTTTGCTTTGTTTTCTGCCTGGGATACTTATAAGTTATTTTTTTCCTTGCTATCAAGCTGTGGGTTTCTTTTTTTTTTTTTTAAATCAATTATGATTTGTGCAGAGTATACCATTTTGTTTTGCAATTTTAGATCTTTTATTTTCAGTTCAAGAATGTTCTAATATAGATTTGATTGGTGTTTCAGTGTCATTACTTTTTTAGAGACTTTTTTAAGGAACACTAATCTTTTCTTTTTGTAAATTGGATCACTTTTCTCTGTTCTTCATATATGCCATCTGTTTGCTCATTATTTTCAACTCCAGATTCTAAAATATATGTTTCAAATTTATTATTTCTCTGAAACTGAGTTTTCTGCAGTATAAGTTCTGCTCTTTATTGCTTCTAATGTAAACTATAATTCTAAGAGTGTATTAATTGTTTCTCTGCCTTCTTTGGTATCTTAGCAAGACTTTTCTTCACCTTAGCCTGCATTTTGCTTTTGTGTTTTGTTTCTTTTTTTATCTCCTTTTCTTTCCTAGAAGCCATACCTTCTTGCAATTTATAAAGAACTACACATATGCACACACACACACACACACATATATATACACATTTTTTTCTTCTTTTTTATAGTAAATAAGTTCAGAGGCATGCATTTTTTGGCATTTTTAGGCAAACTACACTCCATGGACCAAATCCAACCTATTCCTTGTTTTCGTAAATGAAGTTATTAGAACACAGACCCACTCATTCATTTATATATTGTCTATGGCTGCACGCTTTTACACTGCAGTGTAATTACAACAGAGACTGTATGGCTTACAAAACCCAACGTATTACTGTCTGGTCTTTCGTGAAAAACATTTGCCAACTCCTGTGCTATTTTCCTCTGTTTAATCATTGTTAAATGGAAAAACATACTTCTAATCCATGGTCTGCCCCAGGGGACTATAGATTCTGCTGTCTCTGTTGATTTTGATGAAGTCATTCCCTCAGACTGAAGTTAGAGCAGAATCTGACCCATCAGGGTACTCACTCAGGGGAAACATAACATCCTCATAGTGGGTAGCTGACAAAAGATTTATTAAGGGATCATTTCCTAGGGTGTGGGAAGAGTTTAAGAACTCTAAAAAGGGATGACACAGGCCGGGTGCGGTGGCTCATGTTGTAATCCCAGCACTTTGGGAGGCCAAGGCGGGTGGATCGCCTGAGGTCAGGAGTTTGAGACCAGCCTGACCAACATGGAGAAACCCAATTTCTAGTAAAAATACAAAAAATTAGCCTGCCATGGTCGTGGGCACCGGCAATCTCTGCTACTTGGGAGACTGAGGCAGGAGAATTGCTTGAACCCGGGAGGCGGAGGTTGCAGTGAGCCGGGATCATGCCATTGCACTCTAGCCTGGGTAACAAAAATGAAACTTCTCGTCTCAAAAAAAAAAAAAAAGAAAAAAGAAAAAAAGAGATGACGCAGTACCCCAAGTCTAGTAGCTTGTAAGGCATTTTTACCTACCCTCAGCCTGAAGGATCAAGAGGAGTAGGGAAATGTTACCAGAGCCCAGACAACAGCTATATGGAAAGCTGCCTGCCAAGAGTTATAGCTTTTAACAGAGGGACATCTAAATCACAATGACCAGTAGGAGGACGTCAGAAACCAAAACAACAAAGGCCTCACTTCACTCTCCTGTACCATAGTGTCATTCTAGTGCTCTCCTATTGCTGAAGTCAACCAGAGACCAAAGAACAAGGATTCCTTCGGCCTAGGTATGCTTCAAGGGTGGTTTGCATAAAGAAAATGTGGTACACATACATCATGGAATAATACGCAGCCATAAGAAAACAAAATCATGCCTTTTGCAGCAACATGGATGCAGCTGGAGGCCATTATCCTAAGCAAATGAATGCAGGAACAGAATACCAAATATACAGTATTGGCTGCATGTTCCCATTTATAAGTGGGAGTTAAACATTGAGTACACGTGGACACAAAGAAGGGAACAATAGACACTGGGGCCTACTTGAAGGTGGAGGGTGAGAGAGGGGAGAGGATTGAAAAACTACCTATTGAGTATCATGCTCATTACCTGGGTGACAAAATTATCTGTACATCAAACCCCCACAACATGCAATTTACTCATGGAACAAAACTGCACATGTACCCCCTGAACCTAAAATAAAAGTTAGTTGGAAAAAAAAAGAACAAGAAGTCCTTTACCATATACCATACAGGTCTGCCTTCTGGGAGCATGGGATAGAGTAGGGGAGGATGAACAAGTGAAAGATATCCATCACTTGGAGTTTCTGTTTTCAGGCTTTTCAGGCTCTAGATCAGAGCTATCCAATAGAAGTTTCTATGACAATGGAAACTTCCTTATCTATGTTGTCCAATATGCTAGCCACTAGCTACATGTGGCTACTGAGTCCTGGAAATGTGATTATGAACTTAGGAATCGAATCTTTCATTGTATTTAATTTTAATTACTTTAAAATTTTTTTTTTTTATTTTTTTTTTTTTTTTTTTTTTTTTTTTTTTTTTTTTTTTTTTTTTTTTTGAGACGGAGTCTCGCCGTCGCCCGGGCTGGAGTGCAGTGGCCGAATCTCAGCTCACTGCAAGCTCCGCCTCCCGGGTTCACACCATTCTCCTGCCTCAGCCTCCCGAGCAGCTGGGACCACAGGCGCCTGCCACCTCGCCTGGCTAGCTTTTTTTTGTTTGTATTTTTTAGTAGCGACAGGGTTTCACCATGTTAGCCAGGATGGTCTCGATCTCCTGACCTCGTGATCCACCCGTCTTGGCCTCCCAAAGTGCTGGGATTACAGGCTTGAGCCACCGCGCCCGGCCGATTACTTTAAATTTAACTAGCCAGATAGAAGTAGTGCATGTAATATTGCACTGCATAGCTGTGGATGGTTTTCTATTTTCCTTCATGCATTCACTACAATGTACTTTGCTGGACTGTTGTGAGATCTTTTGTTCCCTGATTCTTTGAGTGTAAAACAGATCATTTATTTCTGGGCATTCTGAGATAGTCTTTCTCTCTCCCCTTTGGTAGAAATAATATCTGAAACCTCACAACCTCTAAGAAGCATAGCTTCCACTCCTCCTTTTATGACTTTGCCTAATTCCAGCTTCGTATCCCATCTTGGATCTCTTCCACTTCCCTCCATGTGACATTGCAGTCAGATGATAGTCTCTAACTGAAGTAGAAAATCATTCCTGTTCATCTCCCACTCATGAATGAGAACATGCAGTGTTTGGTTTTCCATGGACACAGAAAAGGAAACAACACACACCAAGGCCTGTTGGGGCATGGAGGGTGAGGGGTGAGGGGACGGAACTTAGAGGATGGGTCGATAGGTATCCTATTTTTTTTTTTGAAATTAAAAAAAGAAAAAAAAAGAAGACCATTCCTGGTAGTTTCAGGAAGGATGGCTTTAGGAAGCTCTTGGAGCATACCAGAGGGGAGGGTGTCTGTTTTGTTAATCAGCAAAGGTCTGGAGTCTCTGCTTGTTAGCTAGGGCTCAACAGTGCCTGCCAGACTTGGTACTCTGGTTCGGATGTCAGGACGTGCCATTGAGAATATTATTTTTATCAGTTTCCTTTCATGCCATAGTTAGTAAAACTTTTGCTTAGAATTTGAGACTTGGTTGATTATGCTTCTTAGTTCCAACAGTGTTCGTGTATATAGTTGTCCCTTGGTATCTGTGGAGAATTGGTTTCAGGAACCCCACAGATACCAAGATCTGTGGATATTGAAGTCCCTTACATAAAATGGCATATTAGTATTTGCATATAACATAAGCCCACCCCCTAATATACTTTAAATCATCTGTAGATTACTTATAACACATAATGTAATGTGTTATGTAAATGTAATAGTTGTTATAGTGTTCTTTTAAACGTGTTTTATTTTTTATTTTTATTTTTTCCCTTTTGAATATTTTTGGTCTGTGGTTGGTTGAATCTGTGGATATGAAGACCTGACTGTATTTTGTTGAGAAGCTGGGAGAGGTCATATCAAGGATGGCTATGTGGATTCTGTTAACTCCAGAGCTCCCCCTCACCATTTCTTCTTTATGATTGTCACTGTTGCTGTTGAAAACAGATCATGATTTTGAATGTGCATAATCTCAGGTCTGATGCAGAATTAATAGAAACTGCTTGATTTTCACATAGAGACATTAATTACTATTTGTTTTGCATTTGCATTCGCAGGTATCTGTGGAGGGAAATTAGCATACTTTGTTGATAGGCCATTATTAAAATGACAGTTGGGAAAATATTTGAAAAATATTGTCTTTCTTTTTTTCTGTTTTCCTCTTTGGCATTGCTGTTATTATTTTTTAAAAAATCTTGTCTGTAACTTACATTTGTTGCATGATTTTGAAATTCCAGATAAGTAATGGAGAGCATTTTGGGATGTTGGTACTTAGAACAAAATCTGCAGTGTTGGAACTGGGGCTCCCTAATGGCTTTTGCGTTTGTGTGTAAACAAGCCAAACCAGTCCAGCTATTCAGAGTTCGTGAATCAGAGGCACCTGTGAAATAATAATAATTCATTGCTTAAACCTTTGGAGGGACACATCCAGCTCATTTAGCTGGATGCTTCCTGAAATCGGGATCTGCTTGTAGTTGAGCTGAGAAGGCGAAACAAAGGAAAATTACAGTCTTTTCATCATTATACTAACAAAGAATCCTGAAAATGGAGTTTGACAACCAGGATTGTTGGCCTGGTGATGCCCCTGAGGAGCTGAGGAAACTTGGTTGAGTCACTTTATCTTTTTATCTGTCAAAAAGATAAAGATTGGGACTCACTCCATTGTCTTGGATCCAATGGGGTGAAGAACCTTGATAGCTCTCAAAAATCATATAGATTTGAGAGGTGGCTGCAGCTATAATTTCTAGTTTTGTTCTTATTCAGTCTTTTGCTATGAGAGTAAGATTTGGTACCACTTTTCATCTGTACCCATACGCCTACAGCCAGACTATGTGCGGGCATGGGTGGGCACTGCCAAGAGTCTTTCCTGCTCCTCTGTGTTTCCCCTGTGATCATGAGCTCCGTTAAGAAAGACAGTCTTTCTAGGAAAAGAAGAGCCTTCCTTTTCATCAATATTAGGAAAAATTAATTAATTCACCAAGTTTATTGAAAATCTATGTTCATGGTTCCCATCCTTAGGGAATTCACCTTCTAGTACAGTTCAGGATATGTGTATTTTCCTCAAAGTTGGGAAGATATGAATTGGTTACTGATTGGCTGGTTGACTGATTCATTCATTCAATCACCATTTGTTGGACCTCTTATGTACTAGGTCCTATGCCAGGCACTGGTGATTTGAAAGTGAACAGGGTAAGAGTTACCAAACTCTTCATATGCTGTGCGTATGAATCCCTAAAAAAATTGGCAGATATTCAGAGTTCAGGATACTCCCTGCTCTGGTCAAGCGTCTGGATTTAGAATCTGCATTTTGAACAATGTGGAAACACTGCTCTAGGGAATGCATATGCAGCAAGGGACACATATGCAAACACACACATGCGCACACACACACACAAACACGCATGTACACAAACATACAAACACACATGCATATATACCCAACCACGCAGAAACTCAAATGCACACATACACACACACACATACACACAAACACATACACACAAACACACAATCACAACACCTACATACACGTACACACGAACAGACTAAATCAGTGTGGGATAACCAGGAAATATTTTTCAGAGCAGGATTTCAGCTGCTTAGGGGAAACAGTCTCCTTAATTCCATCTGGCCTCCCGAGCCCCTCCTACATTCAGCCAAGAATTTCCTGTCCTCACTAGTGAAACTTGGACATAGATTTTAAAAAGTTCCAATAAAGTTCCAATAAGAAATTAAGTTCACTGCTCACTATAAATATGCACATTTTATAGGAAAAATACAGATACATATTATTATAAATTAAACCGTAAGCTTGGTCCCCTTCACTGCAAATCTCTTTGAAAGAAACCTGCTTTAAATTGCTGTGTTATTTCACACTAGTTTTTGGCATGTCACCATTTGTGTAACTGATAAATTATTTTTGGATACAATTTTAGTAATGGCTACTTGCTACTGGCTATTTACTAAATGCTGTTTACTAAAATTGAAAATTTACTCAATGGCAAGTACTATGCAAAGTGCTTTCCATGCATTATCTCATTGAATCTTTGCAGCAAATTCATAAAGTATTATTGTTTTTCCCATTTTGCAGCTGATGCAACTGAGGCTTAGAGAGTGAAGCGTCTTGCCCAGGGTAGCACAGTAAGCAGAGGCGTTTCTAATTTTCCCGCTCTTACGCACAGCAGTAAAATGCCCATCTTTGGACATAAGTCGTGGTCCTGTGCTTGATTATGTTCTTATAATCAGATCCTGAAAGGGGAATGCTGTGTGATTCTCTGCCCTATCTTGGGCAGACCCTGCTTCCTGACCTTTTCTCCTTCCTCAGTTTCCCTCATTGCCCCAAGAGCCCAGAATTTTCCAGGCTCCACAAAGGCTGTGCTCTTTCCTTCCTGCATTTCTGTGACTACCTTTCTGCTGCAGCTATGGGGAGGTGAGTCTGGGCTCCAGGGACCGCCCCTCCCCCACTTAGCTTCCGATGTCTCCTGATGTCTCTTTGGGCAGCAACATGTAAAGGCCAATAAGATCAGGTCGGGGTGACACTGTGACAAAGTGTCAGCACCTATGGCTGTACCTGGATTGTGACAGGCACCTGGGCAAACTTTCTCCATGACTCCCCTGGGTGGTGACTGACAAATAGCATCAGTCACCAAGCGGCGGGGCCATAACCAGAAGGAAATGTTAAAGGAAGCTGTGAGAAAGCCGCCAGGCCTCCTGCCACTGTAAGCCCCTGGGACACTGGCAGTAGGGAGACTTTCACAGGCAGAGGCAGCGGAAACCGGGATCGCCTTTGCAGAATAAGAACCAAGTTAATGCTAAATGCTCGTCCTCCCCTCTGGGAAAGCGATCTCTCACAGGGCAGTTTGAAGATATTTGGTTCAGAGCCAACAGGCATTTACTGAGCACCAACTGCATGCCACTGCCACTGTGCCCAGGATTAGGGTCGGCAGCCTCTTGTGGGACACTGGGGAGGAACGAATGAAGGAATGGAATGTGGGGGCCTCTGGAGCATTTTTAAAATTGGGATCATTTGTCTTCCTGCAAGTCTCAGGCCCTCATTTGGACTTAGCTGGGGATTGTGTGGGCAGGGAAGAGGGATGGGTATTGGGGGAGGAAATCATCATGAAATTAATTCTCTGCCTCTCCTCTCTGGAATGTCAATAATGTGCTGAGAACACTGGGGCGTGCAGTTTGCTGTCTGCTCCTTTCCCAACCTGGGCTCAGAGCTTCTCAGCCTCCTGGGCTTTCTGGGGCTTCTAGGTCCCCAGTCTTGTGACATCCCACTTCTTGAATGCTACTCCCGTCTTGGAGAATCCAGTTATCTTCCCTGCTTCATCATCCTCCAGGAGGAGGCGTGGCCTGCCCATTGCCAGGGTTTTCATCATTAAGACTTTTGCAGGTCATTGGATGGGATATCATCTGTTGGTGACAGAGTCCATCTGCCTGTATTCCAGATGACAACACTATGGCCAATAAGGCAGGCCAGGAGCCTGGCCACTCTGCCCAAGGCTCACTCCAGCCACATTTTCATGCTGCTTTGCTCTAACTCCACTGCCCTCACTTTCTCTGCGGCCAGCCTCTGAACTGGCAGGGCAGCTGGGCCTTTATGTTACTATGCACTGGAATGCTCTACAAGAGCCTTAAAATAGCTCCCATTTAGATTTGTCTCAAACTCATGTGACCTTATGTGTGTACACTCTCATGGCAGGAAAAGGGCCTTCACATGCTCAAGTCAAACATTCCCATTTTATGGAAGGGTCAGCTGCAGTGTGGAGAACTCAGGTGACTTACCTGAGATCACACAGCCAGGTGGTCTGTATAGAGCCAGGAGTGTCTCATAGACCAGTGCCTTCTCGAATTCACCATGAGGGCAGGCACTCCCAGCTTCACCTTATTTTCCTGGAAGTGAGCATGAGGTTGTCGGGTTCTAGATCTACAGACATAGATGGCAGGTGCTTTCCCCTATGTCTGATGCTTATAGAAACCATAGAGAAAAGTGCATGACACGTGGGGCACTCTTTATGTTGTGTGGGGAGAGTGTTCCAGTCCCAATCTTCTGCTCCAGGCAGCTCTGAGCTGATGGCTTAGTGAGGGAGGCACTCAATAGACAGTGAGGGGAACTCCTTGGATAGTGAGACCTACAGGACTTTGAGGATGGGGATGACAAGCTGGTGACAAAGAGGGCTGTTCCATTCTGTTTGGTGTCTATAATTGTTTGCAATTAAGATAGTGAGGGCACCTTCAAATTCACATATACTAAGTACCAGAATGAATCAATCAATATGTCTATATCAACATATCTATATCTATCTATATAATTTTTAAAATTGTAGAAGTAATATATGCTTGGAAAATGCAGAGAATAGAAAAGGAAACACATATACTTTTGACACACAGAAGAACATTATTAACCTTGTAGCTACATGCCCACAGTTCTCTATAAACCGTTTTACTCAGTGGAGCTCATAGAGTCTATCCTTTTATATCATGCTTGTTTAACTTAACATTTCATGTCATTGTAAGTTCTTTCTCAACAATGCCCCTTTTGGATGCATAATATTTATGCATTATTATTGTTTAACAATTCAATGAATATCAGACATTTGGGTTATTTCTAATTTTTTCGCATGATAATGTGGTAATAAAACTCATATTTGCACCCAGAGCTTTTATATATCAGTATCTAGTAATAATTATTATACTTCAGTAGCTATCAGAGATCATAATGCTTCTAAGTTCTTTTCAGGAGACTCCTGGAAATGAAGAATAACTTGGTCACAGGTTGATCAAGTTCCTAATATACCACCAAGTCAGTTTTTAAAAGGTTGGTTCCAATTTTCCATCCCACCAGCACCATTTGAGAGGTGCCTAAAGGGGCACCTGAGTAGCTACCAAAGTGATACCAGGGCATAGTGTTGAGAAGGGTGGGCTGGGAGCTCAGACTGTCCAGGTTTGCACCACAACACCTCCAGCTTAGCAATTTTGCAGCCTAAGGCAGACGATTTAGCCTCTGTTTTTTTCATTTATAAAATGGAGATGTTATAGGACCTCCCTCATAGTGCTGCTTCAAAAATTAATGGTTATTGCGCACAACACTCTTAGAGTGGTGCACATAGCAGGCACTCAACAACAACAAACACTGCTACTAATAATATAGGAATTGGCAAGGTCTCAAGGACCCAAGCAAGTCCTTGGTTCATGCTCCTAGAAGACATGTGGAGGAAGGGCTGACCCTGTGCTCAGATGGAGTCAGAGCACATGCCCTCTCCTTGTACACTCTGCTGAACAAATTCTTATAATTTAAACATGACTTTTAATGTTTGAAATGGTGGCTTTTACATTTTACCGAAGCACCATTGCCGGCTGCTCTGTGTTATACTCCCTGTTTATATTGCAATGCAAATTATTCCTGGTGGAGAGTTTACAAACTGCACTTCCATTATTAATAGGGTTATGATTTCCCCCATTCCACTCTTATCTCTATTGCTTGTGTAATACATAATTCATGCTCACTACCCTTCTCTGGTCTCGGTGCCAGGGCACAGCAGTCTCTCTCTCTTTTCCTGATGACGGCAATTGGTATTCAGTGAGAGTATAATGACCATGTCCCTAGCGTCAGCTCTCTCTAAAGGTGTACTCTAGAAAGGTTCAAATGCAGAGGTAATAGAAACCCTGGACCATTTATGGCTGGTCTTGAGCTCCAATTCTATTTGAGCTTTGAGTCCTAGGCAGACACATGTAGGACTTCCCAGGGCCCTAAAATAGAATTTGCCCGCCAGGAAAAAAGTGGTACCTTGGTTGAGGATGGGACAGAGGATTGCTGATAGGACTGAGGTGTCAGGGAGAGGGATCAGTGCAACTTGTCCTAGCTAGCTTCTCACTAGCAGGGTCTGAGTGTGCTTCTGGAGAAGACAGAGTCTTGATCCTCACCTCTTACATGTTGAATGTGTCTTTTTGTGAACAGGCAGGTAGGCAGTTTTTTTAAATCCCAGCTTGAAATTTGAGCCTCTGCTCTATCCTTTCCCACTAAGAATAGACACTGAGGGTGAATCCCATAAGGAAGTCCCAGAATGGGGTGGGACAGCCACCTGCTTAGGAGTGGGCCTCATTTGCACATGCCTGAGCTTGGGAACTGAAGACGGAGCAGACTTCTCTGGAAGCTCTGTGTGCTTGGTTGGGGTGGGTGCGGCCAGCTAGAGGATCAGGAAAGTCTCAGAGGAAACTGACATGAGGAAGTGGAGGGCACTGCACAGGCTACTTACAGCCCCCAGGACTGAGGCATCTGGTGTCCAGGGCCTATGAGGCCAGGCCCTCTCAGCCTGGGGGACAAGCCCGGGGCAATTGTACCACCAGATGGAAATAAAATATTCCTTGATTAAAATTTCCCAAAACTTGGAAGCCCTCCATTTTCCTAGAGGGAAGAGTCCTGAAATGTCTGCACATTCTTCAGGAAACTGTTCTTTCTCACCTCACTGGTCCTTGCCCCACTTGCACTGACCCTGTCACTGTCTTTAGCTTAATGCCTAAATTCACAAGAGGCATTCCACCAATGGCAACACCTCCAGTGGCATAATTTCCCTGTGTGAATAACTCATTCTCTTCCATGAAGCCTGGGCCCAGCTCTCCTGGGGTGGGTGGGGGATATTAGTGATACGCCGTGTCAGCCAAGGAGCTTCTCTGGCTGATGAGGGACAGCGAGGGCCCAGGGCACGGGCTGGGCTCACAGGTTCTTCTTTTCCAGGATCTCCTAGCAGCGCCCAGAAGCTGGGAGCAGACTTCATTCCCCTCTTGTTGGAGAGTCATAATTCCCACAGGCTGGGGCTCACAGGGGGCCTCTGATTCCCCTTTACTAAAAGTCTTAAAGTGCGCCATTTGATGGGCCAGCTCTCCTGGGTGGGGCTGCGGAGGAGCCCTTTGGGATCTTGCTGGCCTGTTGTATGCCCACAGAGCCACCTTATACCCTGACACCAGAGCAGCCACCAGATCTGAGAGAACCCCAGAGCCCATTCCTGGAGGCTGTGGTGAGGCACTCTGGGTCTGTTTCCTCACCACATCCCTGACAGAAATCTCTCAAGAGGACTCAGCACCTACTCCGCATTTCTCTACAGGCTTTGAACCCCATCCTCTCCTGGCTCAGGTCTGTTCCTCGCTGTCTCTGCTTTCTCTCTCCTCTTCTGCTCATCACAAAAGCATGCCTGCAGTTACCCAAGCACACAGACATAGACACAAGCAAATACAGGTGCATACAGCACACACACACACACACACGCACAGAGGAATGTGTGTGGAAATTATAAACCCAGGTCCTCAGGAGTAGAGACAAAGCCACATATAGGCACATATTCCCACCAACGTGCATGTGCACACACACACACACACCCCGGACACATGTGCATCCACTATACAAATGTACAGAGGCATGCATTAGCATTCACTGTACCAGGGACACGGGCATAAACACACACAGACTCAGGCCATGCTCACTTTCAGGAAACTGGGCTTCTTCCCCAATGCTGGGGTGCTCTGTAAACCACTGCCGACGTCTTCAGACCCACTCACACTTCCAGGGCCCCGAGTAACCCACTGAATCATGAAGCACTTTCCTGTTCAAGTTTATTTTCTTCTGGAAAAAAGGAGCTACTTATTTCCAAGAATTGGAGCCGGGGGAGTCTGCTGAGCTACTCTGTGGCTGGGCACGCATTTTGGCATCCTTTCCTCCTGAAGCGCTTTGTTTACACAGCTCCTGTCTCTCCGGGCTTCAGGGCCTTAAGAGGCACTGCCTCTGCCTCTATGCTCCACCAGGGCGAGTTGGGTATTACAGTTGCCATTTTCACAGCTTCTGTTTATTAGCCATTCACTATACCTCTTTGACCATTGCACAGGATCTGGGGATGACTTTTGCTACATTCTTTGCGTGCCTTAATTTCTAGATGCAGGAACTCACAGCTGGCTTAGAGATTGCTCTTTAAGCTCCATCAGGTCTGGAAGTAAGGAGTCTCCTTTGACCACCTGAAGCAAGGACTCTGTTCTACAGACTCTGCTTTACGTGAATTAACCCACGTGACAGGGTTTTGTGCTTGCTTTGTTTACTGTTAACTCCCTGGCACTTGGAACAGTACTGGGCACAGGCACACAGTAGGAGTGTAAGGAATATTTGTTGCATGGATGATCTAACCTGATGCAACAACCCTTGGAGTTAAGCAATAGGATCATAGGGGAAACAAGCCCGAAACATAGTTAACAAGTTGAATAAGGAATTGAACCTGGGTCACTGGCTTTGCAGTACGAGCTTGTGATTACTGTTGTATACTTTTAAGGGAGCTTGAATTTGCTGGTAAGAGGGGTCCTTAATCTTTGGAACCGTGCTACTTGTGATTTATGCCACAGCTCTTTTAATGTTAATGGAGAGATAGCTTAATGCATAGAAACTGAACCCCATAATCTGGGTTACGGGGTTGCTCCTTTGGCTGCTTTCACTGGCTTTTGAGGTTTCCCTATTGTTTAGCCAATCCTCGCTCCTCTCTACTAAGGGCAGCCTGGGATCACAGGCTGGAGTTTCTAAGACTGGCAAAAATGTACCTGAACCAAGCCCAGCTGTGTATCTGCACTGGCCCACTATGCAAGTCTCTTTCTTGGGACCCCAGTGATTGTGTGATGATGAAGATTCATTCATTCATTCATTCAGCACATATTTATTGAACATCTCATGTCATGGGTCCTATGTCAAACCCTGAAGAAAGTTAGTTTAATTGGATATAGTCACTGCCCTTGAGGGGCCACAGTCTCATGGAGAAGACAGTCCTGGGATCAATAAACCCTGAGCTACAGAATGCAGACATTAAGGAGGTCTGAATGCCTAGAAAAGAGAGGAATTCGTCATCTTACCCAAAGACGATCAACTACAGTGAGCCACAAAATTGCCTTAAAATGTAGATTCATGAGCTCCAGATATTGTACTTCAGCCAGTCTGGGGAGAGGGTCATAAATCTGCATATTCAACTATCTCCCTAGGTGATTCTGGGACAAGTGGTCAGGGTGAGAGGGCAAAACTTTGAGAAAACCTGTGCAAAGAAATCAGAGAAAGTATCATGGGGAGAAGATTGCACTTTCAAGGATGTCTAAACATTTGTCAACAGCAAGAGAAGAAAAGACCTTAACAAGTTGTAATTAAAAACATATTTGTTGTAGGAATAATCAAATAATGAAGAAATAAATGATATAAAAAGTAAGAATGAGGCTGGGCACGGTGGCTCACGCCTGTAATCCCAACACCTTGGGAGGCTGAGGCGGGTGGATTGCTTGAGGTCAAGAGTTCAAGAACAGCCTGACCAACATGGTGAAACCCTGTCTTTACTAAAAATACAAAAATTAGCCGGGTGTGGTGGTGGGTACCTGTAATCCCAGCTACTCCAGAGGCTGAGGCAGGAGAATCGCATGAACCTGGGAGGTGGAGGTTGCACTGAGTCGATAACATGCTATTGCACTCCAGCCTGGGCGACAGAGCAAGACTCCCTCAAAAAATAAATAAATAAATAAAAAATAAGAATGACTCACCCAGGTAACCACTGTCCTTAGTTTAGTTTGTGTCCTTTCAGGAATTTTTCTGTTAACGTCAAACATACAAGTAAAATTCCCAGGTGCATAAATCCATATCTCTAGCTATGGCTACATCTGTAACCCTGTCTAGGTGTTTACAATAGAGCTCATGGGTACCACCATCACTGTGGGCTCCACCATCACTGTGGGCTCCACCATCACTGTGGGCTCCACTCACACTGGGAGGAATGCTATGACCCCTAAGATGCCCAGGTGAACAAAAGAGTCCTCTCATTTTGCTCTCCTAAGGTCCAAAGAACCCTCCCTCCTTATCTGCTGTATTTTGTTTTTTTTTTTTTTTTTTAAGAAAATGATACAGTGGAGATTGAGGGACACTTAATTTTATTAATAATTTTTATTGACTGTAATATGCATATGTGCACATATCCTACATGTACAGCTGTTACTGAATTTTCTCAAACTGAATATGCCTATGCGACCAGGACCCAGATCAAGACAAAGAATGTGACCAGCACCCCATTCGTTCTAATTCTTCACACACCCCCTTGGCTCAGGACTCAGGCATGAGATCTGGTGGCAGGACAAAGGATAGATTTGAGGTCCAGACACCGTACTGTAGTCTAAACTAGCTCCAGCCTCTCTTCCTTTAGAATCATTTCTCGCTTGAGATATTCATCTTACATTTGTTTCTGGTGGATGCTCCCACCAGGTCATGTGAACAGAGACAAGGGTTGGCCTCAGCAGGGCCCCAAGTACAGAGCTGATGGCTCTCAGCAATGGCCAGACAACTGTTCCTAGGAGATCAGCGGTCCTGAGTGATCCTCACAGGGGCCCACATGCTGTTCACCTTCTTATCTCAGTCAGTTCTTGTAACATGGTCTCCCTGCTGCCACCTTGCACAAACAAGGCCCTGGAAGTGCCTGCTCTGAAGGCTGCTTTGAACTTGGGGTCTATGTGCACATGGCCTCCCTCTTCTTACTTCCACCTCCTAAACCACCTCCTTTCAGATCTTGGGGAACATTCTCCCATGTTCTTCGAGGCTTGATTTTTCTTCAACTATCAGCAGCAATTGCCCTTGCTAACTCATTGTCCTGTGGCTCTTTGAAGATTTGTATTAATTATTATTTATTTTTTATGTATATCTATATCTTCTTTTAATTTCAAAAGGAGTGCATGTTTGTGAAGAAAATATGTTAATTACATAGCAATGTACAAAGTAAAATATGAAAGTCTTTCCTATTTGCTCAGCATTTCCCACTCCCACTGCCCAGGGGAGCTTCCATGAGAGAAATGATGTGAATACTAGATTTCTCTCTTTATTCTTTTCTTGTTTTTTTTTTTTTTGCCAAAAACTGGATCATATAATCTGATTTTACAGCTATTTTTTCAGCCTTAACAAAATAACATGCACATCCCTCCAAATCAGTCCATATGATTTTACTTCATTCTTTTTAACAACTTCTTAGAATTCACTACTTTGGATGTGCCGTGAATGACTTAGCTGTTCTGTTTTTTGGAGCTTTTAAATTGTCTCCTATTTTTGCTATGACAAATAAGGCTGGAGTAAACATGTTTTATGTACATATTTGTCCAAGTAGTTTGATGGAAAAGAATTCTGAAAGTTTGATGGCTGGGGTGAAAGCACATCTGCCTTTTAAATGTGTGCAGGACTTTAAATGTGACAAAACGTATGCGTTTACCAAAAGATTAATAAACAGCTTTGGCCGGATTTGGTGGCTTACACCTGTAATCCCAGCACTTTGAGAGGCCTGAGGTGGGTGGATCACGAGGTCAAGAGTTCGAGAACAGCCTGACCAATGTGGTGAAACTCCGTCTCTACTAATAATACAGAACTCAGCCAGGCCTGGTGGTGCATGCCTGTAAACCCAGCTACTCAGGAAGCCGAGGCAGGAGAATCGCTTGAACCCGGGAGGCGGAGGTTGCAGTGAGCCGAAATCACGCCATTGCACTCCAGCCTGGGCAACAGAGCAAGATTCCACCTTGAAAAAATAAAAAATAATTTTAAAAAAACACAGCTTTTCCCCCCTCTCTAACCACTGTTTTAAATCTTTAACAATTTTTACCAATTTGTAACTGGAAAAGATTATCCCATTTTAATCTGTGTTCCCCAAGAACTTAGCATCTTCCCATATTATTTTCTTTGAAATATGAACTAGCTCTTTCAAGGAAAGAATTGAGAATGAGGTTGTAGCATGCTCAGGGAATAGGGAGAAGGTGCATGAGTCTGGAAATCAGGGTGTATGAGTGGAAAAGTTGGTAGAGGCCAGATCATAAAAGATGTGTGTGCCCGGTTTGGGCTTTACCTTAAAGGCAACAGGAACCATCAAGGAGTTTTAAGAAGGGAGGCGGGATGTTAAGATTTGCAGGTCAGCAGCCCTGCAGAGGACAGCTTGGAAGGTCTAAACTTGGAGACTGTGGGACAGAGGTAATGGCTAGTTTTGGGGATAGATAAAATAAGCCAAGTTTGGGAACTTTATTGGCTTTTTTGATGGCACATTTGCTATGGCACAGATGGGTTGGTAGTATCGTTTTTTTCCCAAAAAAAGAGGGATTAAGCATTCTGTGGGATTTCCTGAACCTTTTGCAGTCTCCATTTGACAAAGGTGGCACCAGGCCCAGCAACATTAACAATGACTTCTGGATTTGCTCATTTGGACGCTAGAAGCAACGCCTGTGGGGTCTTTTGAATCCAATGCGTTGGGGAATTGGACTTTCTTCTTTCCCCCTGCCAACGGCCAGGCCCATGCTTCTCCTGTTGGATACTGATCTGAGTTCGGGTGACTGCTTTCATCTGAGATCCCATGAGCTAAATCTGTGATGAACCCTCAGTTCAGCCACTTACCTCTCTGGGGAGCATATGCTATGGTCCTGTGGGTTTAGGAGACTGAACATTCAGTCTCTGCTCTTTAAGAGCCTAGAGTCAAACTGTGGAGAAAAATACTGTCCCCATGAAACAGAATTGTTCTGATCCCATGGCTATAGAAAGACAATGCCCACAGTTCTGTGGGATTTCAGCCTAAAGCAGGAGTGATGGTAGTTTGGGTCTCTGTGCAAGTGCATGTAAACAGAGACACATCATTTCACAGCCCACCAAGTACTCTCTTCTGGGTGATTCCAGTTTGATGTCTCTTGCCTTTTAGACCTCTACAGCTTCATATGATTAAACCCAGACTTTTGATTTTTCTCCCTATGACCTCAATCTAAACCTACCTAAGCCTTCTTCACTTTTGGTCAATGGCACCATGACCCACCCACTCGGCCCAAACAGAAAGCTGACAGTCGCTTGATCAGGATAGATGTCTCATAGATCATTCCTCCTAAATATATACACAATCTTTCCGCCTCTGCCTATTTTTATCATCATCCTGATCCAAGCCACCATCATCTCTCAGCTTAAAAAAACACAGCAGCCTTCTAATTTGTCTCTGCTCTTCCATTCTTTCCCACCTAAAACCCACTCTCCAGGCAGCAGCTGTGTGATTAAAAAACAAAACAACAGAACTAGCTGGATCCTCCCACTCATGTGCTTAAATCCTTTCAATGGCTTCCCATTTCGATGAGAAAATAACCCCAACTTCTTGCCTAAGAGGCTCTGTTTGATCTGGACTCTGATAACCTTTCCAACCTCATCTGGGACCAGTCCTCCTAGCTTGCTGTTTTCACTTCCTCAAGCAAGTCAGCCTCCTTCCCTGTCTGTTGTCAGTGCCCTTCCTTTTATCTGATACCTTCTTTCACATGAGTTCCAGATACTCTTGTGTGGGAGCGTCATTGTTCTCAAGGTTGGAAGTGAGGCACTTCAAGACCACCCCATGTAAGGAAGGGACCCTCTTATTCTTGAATCTCAGCATCCTGTTTTCTTCATACTGTTTCTTTCTTTTCTTTTTCGAGACAGTGTCTCGCTCTGTTGCCCAGGCTGGAGTGCAATGGCGCAATCTTGGCTCATTGCAACCTCCACCTCCCAGGTTCAAGCAATTCTCCCTGCCTCAGACTCCCAAGTACCTGTCATTACAGGCACCTGCTACCAGGCCCAGGTAATTTTTGCATTTTTAGTAGAGATGAGGTTTCACCATGTTGGCCAGGCTGGTCTCAAACTCCTGACCTCAGGTAATTCACCTGCCTTGGCATCCCAAAGTGCTGGTATTACAGGCATGAGCAATCGTGTCTGGCCTCATTTTTCTTTTTATTGAGGTACAACATGCATAAAGTACCTTAGGCACTCTAATTTTAAGTGTGCAGCTCAATGATTTCTACATACATACTCATATGTACACCTTCCTATCACATCACCAGATCCTTCAGAGCACTCATATGTTTATTGCTACTTATCTGATTTGCAAAGACAAAAGATTTGATCACACACCATTAGGGTACAATTGCAAGGAAACAGATATGACTGCTGGCTGGCTGGATAAATTCCTACAAGCCATTTGGAGGGCAATTTTACAGTTTCTATTAAATTTTAAAATACATGTTTCCATTGAGGCAACAAATTTTCTTTCAGAAATTGATCTTATGGAGACACTTTTACATATGTGTGAAGTAGAGACATATCTGTCTCTACTAAAAATACAAATATGAGTGTACAAGCTATGCATCACAGCCACTGTTTATGGTGAGAACATATTAGAAACACCCTAAGTGTTGCTTTACAGGCGGCAGATGAAAGAAATTTCAGCTTATTTATGCAAGGCAATACTGTGGAAGCTGTTATCAAGAATGTGTACTGTTTGGGGAAAATCTTCAAGCTATATCAAATGGGCAAAGGCGCAGAATGATACACACAGGGTCCTCTCATTTGTATAAAAGAGGGACATGGTTAGCTCTACATGCTTCTGCCTGGAAAGAAACCCAAGAAACTGATAATAGTTGTTATTTCTGGGAAGGAGAATTCAGGAACTCATGTTCTGAGTGGGAGAGAGATGAAGTTTTGATTTTTTTTTTCCTCCCATGTATATGTAATACCTTTTCAAAAATAAAAATAAAGTTTTGGACCCCAGGGGAAAATGTGTAAGGGGAAGAGGCTCTGGCAGGCCAGGTTAGGACTGTGGGGATAACTTGGCCTGGATTAGTCTTCAGAAGAACAGAGAGGACTGGTTGGCTGAGAACTTGGCTTTCAGGGGGCCCTTTTGGGGCTTGCCAGGGAAGAGCAGCTGCCCAGAGCTGCAGCAGAAGGCAGTGGATGTTCCACTGGACATTCATGGGGATCCAGACTCCACCTTCCTTCCCTAGGGCTTGCTGCATGGGGGGTGCTGCTGCCCACCTTCTTGGTGATTGCCTTTACCCCTTGTCTCAGATGGAGGCACGGGTGCGTGAAAACATAACCAAGTACATGGCCAATGCCCTTCTTTGAGATGCTGACATTTGTCAGTTGGCAGTTTTTAAAAATAAAGAGGTTGAACTCTAGAACAAAAGCGTGCTACAACAGACAACCAACTATCCCTCAGAAGGGCCCTGGATGATCTTAGGAAGGATCTTAGTGAGGCTTGGGCGTAAGCAAAAGATGGGTTTGAGTCACTGCTCAACTACCCAAGCCTCGCATCCTTGGGCAGCTCAGCAGAGTGCTCTGTGCCCTGCTTTCCTTATTGGTAAACTGGCATCCACTGTCCTGCCTTGATTCCTGAGGACCCTTTGTTACTGGTTATAAACCAGTAATGTCTGTCTACCTGCTCTGTGAAAGATGAGGACTGTGCAGAGGGTCCATTTGCGTTATAGAATATGTTGGTTTCCTAGGGCTGCCATAGCAAATGACCACAAACTTGGCTTAAAACAGCAGAATTTTATTTTCCGATGGTTCCGATGGAGGGCAGAAGCCTGAAATCACGGTGTGAACTGGACCCTATTCTCCCTGGAAGGTCTAGGAGAGGATTCCTGCTTTCTTCTTCCAGCTACTGGTGGTATCCACATTTCTTGTGGCTGCAGCACTCCAATCTGCCTCTGTCTTCACGTGGCCTTTTCTTCTCTCTGTGTCTGTCCTCTGGATGTCTCCTATAAGGACACTTATCAATGTATTTAAGGCTCATGTGGATAATCCAAGACGTTCTCATTTCGAGATCCTTAACTCAATTACATCTACAAAGACCCCTTTTCTAAGTAAGGTCACATTCATAGGTTCTAGGGGTTAGGACATGGTCGTGTCTTTTGAAGGAGCACCATTCAACCCACTGAATAGAATAAGCAAGGAAGGTAGGCATGGAAGCTCCCAGGTATGTGCCAAGGGTGCCACCTGGCCTGTGTCATGTGCTGCGATGGTCCATGGAGGGGTCAAGTCTGACTGTGTCTGAGCCACATGGCATGGCCATAATTTCGACCTCAGAAAAGACTGCTGCTTATGTCTCTATTCTTCTCTCCTGACCCCTTTCTGTCTCTTGCTCTGCCTCTCAATCAAACTAGCACCAACCTTACTACATGGGTCTGGGAGGTGGAACAGCACAAAGATGAGGCCCTATAAATGCAAACCATTTATTTAAAGCTTCACACACATTTGATAACCAACTAAGGAGTATAATAACCTAGTTAACAGTGTTTTACAAATGTCAGTCTTCTGGTTTTTATATTGTATTACGATGATAAGAGGTCATCATTGGAGGGAGCTGGGCAAAGGGTTCAAGGGACTCCATGTGCTATTATTGCAACTTGAAATGAGTCTATATTCATTTCAAAGTTAAAAAGTTGAAAAAATAAACTCATGAGTACTTGAAACCCCTGCAAGAAAAAAAATAACCTCTATAAACCTTTCTAGATTAGAAAGTAGAATAATGTAACCCCCTCAACTGCCAGCAGGATGTGGGCTAATTCATCCTCCCAAGGTAGCCCAGGACCTCCCATTTCCAGGGCTGTGGGGAAGTGGCCTCACCCTGGCCCAGCTTCATCCCCATCTCAGGCCTCTTGGGATCCTGTCCTGTGCAACCTCCTCCCTTGGAAGGCAGTTCTGCCAGGCCCTCCCCAAGCTTCCCCAGGCCAGGGCTGGTCTGGGTTGCAGACACATGGCTGAGCTGTGCCAATGCCACCCCGCCCCACAGCCCAGGCTGAGCTCTGATGTTGCTGCCACGTGCAGACAGCTCTGGCTCCTGCTGGGCTTCTTGAGAACCTTGTGCTTTCCTGGCAGGCAACGATGGCCTCAGTGACTGCCACCCTGACTCAGAGCGATGCTCAGGGCTCCTAGGAGGTGCCGCTCTGGCTCGGGGCCATCCCACCTTACCCTGACGGTGGTGTCATTGATGCATCCTCCTCCTCCTCCCCAGGGCAGGGTGCTCAGTGCCTGCTTTCCCCCCATGGCAGCCTCCAACTGCCACTAGTCTGGGCAAGTTGGAGGCATCTTCCCTGAGCTGCTCTTCTGGTTTTGTTCTCCTCTCACATTGGCCACATGGAGTAAGTGAGTTCTGCACAGTGTGGCCGGGTGGTTTGGTGTCAGAGGGGTTATAAATGTGGAATCTGTGAACAGACTTTGGGGGTTCTGAAAACTCCCTGAGTTTACATACAAAATGAATAAGCATTTGTTTTTCTGGGGGAGAAATTGATTCTCCAAAGGTCCAAGATCCACAGTGAAGAGTCTCTGAGGACAAGAACGGGCTATAACATAATTTAATCATTTTGTTTCTGCCATCATCCTGCCAGGCTAAAGTACTATTTCTACCAAATTAGTTCATCTCCATGCCTCAATTTCCTCCCATGAAAAATCAACTAATTTACAAGATCATACTGTATATGACAAATATTTGTTGTTGTAAGTAATAAATGAGAAAATTATAGAAAGTTTCTGGCACAAGCCAGTAAGAACTCAATAAAGATGAGCTTTTATTATGATCTGCCCAGAGCATATATTATCTTACTGCATGCTTACAGCAGCCAGTATGAGACTGGAGTTAGCAATCTCCTTTGAAAGACCTCATTTGCCCAACATAAAAAGGCAGAGCTGGGATTTGAACCCACAGCCTCTTTCTTTTCCGCCCCACTCTGTTGCAGTTTCTATTCCTCCCTTTGACTGAGTTGTATCTGGTCATCTGTCAAAACCCACCTCAAATGTCACCTGTCCTGGGAACCTTATTCCTGATCTTGTAGGTGTTTGTTGTCTTTCTGCATTTTGCATACCTTTATCATGCTTATCTCCCATTACTGTCTCTGCAGCTAGATAAGGTCTGTGTCTAATGCATCTTTTTGTACCTGTGCTCAGTCTGGTGCCTGTAATATAACAAATATCTGATGAGTGGGATGTCCTTTCTTCATTCTTCCTTCCTCAATCATTTCCTGCCCATTCGTGGGGTATGGAGATGAGCGATCCATGTCCTCAAGGCACTCAAACCCTGAGATGCAGCAACAACGCATCCCCTGTGGGTGTCAGCCAGTTTCTGCCTGGACTGCCAGTTCAAACCCACAATCCTCCAATGAAGGCTGAGTTGGAAGCCCCTAGTAGCCAATGAGGTCTTTTCATCAGGCACCTCTTTGGCGTTAGGGATGACCTAATGGGAAGAGTGTGAGAGCCTGGTAACTGGCCATTCCCCTGGAGATGTTCTAGGTGACAGAAAGGAGTGGGCTTGACATTTCAGGACCTGCCTGAAGCCCAGCAGCACTCAAGCCAGTTTGCCCAGCATATGGGCCCTGGCCTCCACTAAGGCTTCTTGGGTTTACAGTTTTCCTTCTGAAAATGGAAAGACAAGCCTCCAGATGTTCCCAAAATAGCTGTTTAGTGACCTCAGACAGTGAGTCAGGACTCTGTATTCTGGTGCCCTAGGTGTGTATGTGGAAAAGTTGGTTGTTAACTAAGGGTGGAATACAGAGAAGGATAAAGGATGGGAGGGGCAAGGGGAACTCCACATTCAGTTCAGTGTTAGTGGTTTTCTTTTCTTTGTTTCTTTTTTTTTTCTTTCCTTTTTTTTTTTTTTTTTTTTTTTTT
>NW_016819573.1:3812277-3842424 GCF_001698545.2 Rhinopithecus bieti | reverse complement strand
TTTTTTTTTTTTTTTTTTTTTTTGAGACAGGAGTTCACTCTCTTGCCCAGGCTGGAGTGCAGTGGCGTCATCATGGCTCACTGAAGTTTCAAACTCCTGGGATCAGGTGATCCTCCCACCTCAGCTTCCTGAGTAGCTGAGACTACAGGTGCATGCCACCACGCCCAGCTAATTTTTGTATTTTTTGTAGAGATGGGGTTTCACTGTATTGCCCAGGCTGGTCTCCAACTCCTGGGCTCAAGTGATCTGCTCACCTTGGCTTCCCAAAGTGCTGGGATTACAGGCATGAGCCACCCCGCCCGGCCTTAGTTGTTTTCTAACAAACTAAAGTCTGCACCTGAGGGTCCATGTCCAAACTTGCACTCATGACTCTCCTCTCAATCCCATTACCAAAGTCTGGCTCATCTCAGACTATCCACCCAGAAACCAAAAGTTGACCTGACCCTGCCTGTTCCTCATCACCCCAAATCAAATTCATCACCAAGGTCTGTCTGTTTTACCTCTAAAACATCTTTTAAATCCATCCTCTTCTTTCTGTCCCAGTGGCCACCACTGGATTTTCTTACCATCTTCTCCCTCTAAACTGGTTTTATAGCCCCTCAGCTGATTTCTTCCATCAATCCCATCTCCCCATGATGCCCAGACATTAGTTACCGAAAAGCTGGAGCCAAGTTACACCTCTGGTTAAAAAAATCTTTTAATGCTCATTAAATAAGACACCTAAAATTTGTGACTTCCTGTCGTGTACATGTTTCTTAACAAACTGTACAAATATGGAACTTTAAGCTCTTTAACTATGTAATGTCACTAACATTATATAGTTAATGACACGCATGCTGCAGAATTTGGGGTAAAAGTACTGATGACTGCCCCTTACTACGAAATGGATCAAAAAATAAGATAAGTGGATAGATGGACAGATGGGAGACTTGACAGATAATAGCAAAATGTTAGTTGTAAAATTCAGGTAGTGTGAGTATTTGGGAGTTCATTGTGCAACTCTTTTAACTTTTTTCTACGTTTGGAAAATATAACAAAATGTTGGGGAAATTTTCTTTAACAGCTTTATGTCAGGATTAAATCCAAAGTCTTTACCTTGGTCTGCCAGACCCTGCCTGATCTCCCTGCCCTCTGCTATGGATGCATCTTCAGCCAACCTCTGTCATGCCATGTGCTCCAGACAAAGAGCTTCTCTGTCGGGTCCTTCCTTCCTTCCTTCCTTCCTTCCTTCCTTCCTTCTTTCCTTCTTTCTTTCTTTCTTTCTTTCTTTCTTTCTTTCTTTCTTTCTTTCTTTCTTTCTTTCTTTCTTTCTTTCTTTCTTTCTTCTTTTCTCCCTCTCTCTCTCTCTCTTTCTTTCATTCTTTCTTTTTGATAGTTTCACTTTTGTTTCTTAGGCTGGACTGCAATGGCATGATCTTGGCTCAGTGCAACCTCCACCTCCTGGGTTCAAGCAATTCTCCTGTCTCAACCTCCCAAGTAGTTGAGATTACAGGCGTGTGCCACCACAAGCCAGGCTAATTTTTATTTTATATTATTTTAGTAGTGATGGGGTTTCACCATGTTATTCAGCCTGGTCTTGAACTCCTGACCTCAGGTGATCCACCCACCTTGGTCTCCCAAAGTGCTGGAATTATAGGTATAAGCCACCGTGCCTGGGCTCTTTCCTCTTGTTTTAGAGTGCTCATAGCTCTAATAACAATTTTAATATAGTTTATTGTGTAATTATAGGTTGAACTATATGAAATGCCATTTCTGTAGGTGAGGTGGTCAAATATTGGCAACGTCATGTAGCTCAAACAAATAATTGTTTGAGGATCACTGATATAATCTGGATATTTGTTCCCTCCAAATCTCATGCTGAGATTGAATCCCCAATATTGGGGGGAACGCATAGTGGAAGGTGTTTGGGTCATGGGGGCAGATCCCTCATGAATGGCTTTGTGCCCTCCCCACACTAATGAGTTCCCACAACATTAGTTCACAAGAGAGCTGGTTGTTTAAAAGAGCCTGGCACCCCTCCCCTGTCTTCTTCCTTCCTGTCTTTCCATATGACAAACGGACTCTCCTTGCCCTTTCACCATGATTGGAAGCTTCTTGAGGCCCCTACCAGAAGCAGATGCTGGCGCCATGCTTTTTGTACAGCCTGTAGAACTGTGAGCCAAATATACCTCTTTTCTTTATAAATTACCTACCTTTGGGTATTCCTTTATAGCAATGCAAATCAGACCGAGACAACCACTCAACCCTAGACTCTGAGCTCAGTGCCTGGCAAATGGTAGATACTCCATATTTTCTTTGAAAATTATGTCAATTGATTAATTAATTGATGGACTGTGACCCACCTATATTTCTACCGTTGAATTTCTTGACAGTGCATATCCCGAAGTGCTGAGAGTTGCATAAGCATGCAGAATTTCACACTGTTTCCTGATTAAACCAGTTCTTTGCTATAAAAGGGAGGTAAAGAATTATATCCCCTCAGTAGAGATATCCCAATAAAGCATCTTGCCCTTCCCAATACTCTGGTCAATGAGTGTAAGCTCTACTTCTGTTTTTCACAAACTGGTTAGAGTGGAACTTGAATGACTGACAGAATTCAGGCACTTTCCAGAGCACATCCCACCACCAAGAGAAGGAGAGACATTTTTAATTCAATCCCAGATGGGCCGCTTTTAAGCGCCATTAATGGGCAAAGGATTGCTTCTCGGATCCCCTGTTTTGCCATGGGTAAATTTACATAGTCAAGTTCACTTTCCAGAATTGTAAAGACTAAATAAAGTAATATATGTAAAGAGCCAGAATAGTCAGATTCTTTTTGTTTTCTTCAACTTTTACTTTAAGTTCAGGGGTACATGTCCAGGATGTTCAGGTTGGTTACCTAGCTAAATGTGTGCCATGGTGGTTTGGTGCACAGATCAGCCCATCATCTAGGTATTAAGCCCAACATCCATTAGCTATTCTTCCTGATGCTCTTCCTTTCCCCACCACCTACCCCATCCTGACAGGCCCCAGTGTCTGTTGTTCCTCCTCACATATTCATGTGTTAGATTTTTTATGCCTTTATATATTTTTGTAACCCTCTTCCATACACAGTAGTCATGAATGGGCAAGAAGTAAACTTTAGCCTTGAGAGTATGGGGGAGCCACAGACTGGAGATGTAGTATTGTGTGTCAACCTCGTGCCCTTAGTCCTATGTCCTGGTATTTCAGTTACTGTCAGGGAAACCAGTCGGGGGGACTGGGCACACAGGGCACTTCATTTCTAGGAGTGGAGTACCCCTCATGTTCTAAATGGACTGCCACTAGATCAAGAAAAGAAACCAATAGAACTCTTTAGATTAGAGTCCCATGTGGGTTCATTTAGTAAAGTTTGAGCCCTTTACCTACAGGCTACAAATTGACCTAAGTAGCTTAACAGCAAGCACAGGATTTACCCCACAAAAAGGTTTTGATAAAAGATCGAGGTATAAAGAAACACAAATCACAGAAATTCTTTAGTGATTATAGATGGTATTTTTATTGAACTGAAATTGGTGCCAGCTTCTTCAGAGTACATACTTTAGTTGCTTGATACACTTTTAGACATTCTATCTAAAATTGGAATCTTTTGTTCTAATTACAAGCAGCCTCATCAATTGATTAGAGAAACAGCGTCAAACAAAGCAAACACAAATGCAGAAACTTCTTAATTTGTCAATGGAAGATAATGGCCTTGTTGGAGGACTGTTTTGAAGAGGTTCTCAGTCTTGAGTGTTCATAGAAAATATCTGGGGAACTTGTTGACCTCTACTATGCCCAGACACCATCCCTAAAAAGTCAAATTCTTGGCCGGAGCGGTGGCCTAGCAAAGTGCTCTAATCCCAGCACTTTGGGAGGCCAAGATGGGTGGATCAACTGAGGTCAGGAGCTCAGGACCAGCCTGGCCAACATGATGACACCCTGTCTCTACTAAAAATACAAATATTAGCCTGCCATGGTGGCAGTCACCTGTAATACAAGCTACTCGAGAGGCTGAGACAGGAGAATCACTTCAGCCCAGGAGGCGGAGGTGAGCCAAGATCACACCACTGTACTCTAGCCTGGGCAACAAGAGAAAAACTCTGTCTAAAAAAAAAAATAAAAAAAATTTTTAAAAATCAGATTTGGAAGGTCTTGGGTGTGGCCTTTGACTCTCCATGCTTATCAACCTTATCCTGATAATTCAGAGGAAAAATAGCCCAGGGAGCACAATTTAGAGACAATTGGTTAGTGATTGTGGCCCACGTCCTAATCCTAGGACCTGTAAAAATGTTACCTTATTTGGCAAAATAAGATTAAAGTTACAGATGCAATTAAGCTTGCTAATCAGTTGACTTTAAAATGAGATTACCCTAGATTGTCTTCATGAGCCCAGTATGAGCAAATGAACACTTAAAAATGGAAAAACTTTCCTGGCTGTGGTCAGGAAGAGATGTGTTGAGGGAAGAGGATTCAGAAAGATGTGATGCTGCTGGCTTTGAAGATGGAAGGAGTCCATGAGTCAAGGCATGTGGGTGGCCTCCAGAAGCTGGAAAAGAGAAGGAAATGGATTCTCACATAAAGCTTCTAGAAAAGAGCACAGCCCTGCTGACGTTTCAGTTTCAGCCCAGTGATATCTGTATTAGATTTCTAACCTACAGAACTGTAAGATATTAAATATGTATTTTCAAGTCACTAAATTTAAAGCTTTTGTTAGCAGGAAACTGACACTTTGTTGTTTATTTTCTCTTTTCTTTTCCTTTACCTTCTCCTGTTCTGCCTCCTCCTTCCCCTCCTCTTCCTTCTCTTTCTTCTTTTTTTAAGAGACATGGTCTTGCTCTGTCATCTAGGCTGGAGTCCATTGGTGCCATCACAACTCACTGCAACCTCAAATTTCTGGGCTCAAGTGATCCTCCCACCTCAGCCTCTCAAGTATCTGGAATTACAGGTGTGTGCCACCATGCCTGGCTATTTATTTATTTTTTTTAACATTTCATAGAGATGAAGTCTCGCTCTGCTGCCCAGGCTGATCTTGACTCCGTCGTCGTCTTCTTCTTCTTCCTCTTCTTCTTCTTCTTCTTTTTTTTTTTTTTTTTTTTTTTGTCAGCTATTCTCTGCTGAGCCCCAGGGAGATTGTCAAACAATGTGGTGATGTGGCAACCCATGATTCTTCACAGAGGATGGGTCAACAGTGTTTATTTGGGGGGCAGCTTTATGGTTTACGCAGACCTAGAAGGTAATCTATCATTGTGGCTTTTGTCTCTCACTCATTGGTCAATTCAAACATGTGAGCCATTTTTTTCTTCCCTCCAATCACCAGCAAGCAAGAGATGGGTGAGGAAGGCAGCTGTTGGCTAGACTTCAGGCAGCAGGAAAGCATAGCATTGGCCACAGTCATTCTTCATTGGTTGTAGTCATAGGTGGACAGGGAATTAAGGAGTGGAGAGTCAACCTTATTCAAAGAAGAGTAAGGCCTAGTGGCGTAATGCACACATTACCTTGGATTTCTGTTGACACATCTCCCTGCTCTTTCTTTGACCCCCAGAGCTGGACCCATTTCCTTGGTAATAAAAGCCCAGACTTGATGAGGCAAAGGATGGTGTGGACAAGAAAGTTTAGTTTACAGTAACAAATGATGAGTCCTAAGCATTAGAAATGGGTCTTAGGGTCAGGCGCGGTGTCTCACACCTGTAATACCACCACTTTGGGAGGCCGAGGTGGGCGGATCACGAGGTCAGGAGGTCAAGACCATCCTGGCTAACACAGTGAAGCCCTGTCTCTACTAAAAATATGAAACATTAGCTGGGCGTGGTGGTGGGTGCCTGTAGTCCCAGTTACTCGGAAGGCTGAGGCAGGAGAATCGCTTAAACCTGGGAGGCAGAGGTTGCAATGGACAGAGATTACGCCACTGCACTCCAGCCTGGTGACAGAGTGAGACTCTATCTCAAAAAAAAAAAAAAAAAAAAAAGTAATGGGCCTTGGAAGCTGCCACGCGTTTACCTCACACCTGGCAGTGGGCTTGGGACTAAGTATTCATCACCTAATTTCATCTTCACAACCCCTGAAGTACAGGAAATAAAGGCTCAGAAATGTTAAGGAATTCACCTTATTATCATATACCCAATCACAGCCAGAAGTGGCACTGGAACCCAAGTCTTTATGACCAGAAAAACAGATGATATTTTTTTCTCTTTTGGGCTTCTGGTAGACAATAAATACCATTGCTTTTTATAAGATGCATTTCTTTTTTGGCCGCTAATCTAATGATGAATAAATAATGGATCACTGCTGTAGAGCCTGATTCTTTGGCTACACCCAGATAAATGTCTCATTGGCATCAGTAGCAATTAGCTTCAAGAAAAGGTTGGCCTGATTAATAATAATACCACCACCTGCTATTTATAGACGACTGTCCTCCACGGAGTCCAAAGTGCTTTGTAGACATGATCTAATCCAGTCTTCCTGTGTTACCGTAAGGTGGGTCTGGCCTGTGGTAGCTTTGCCTTTTCATAGAGAGGTCTGAGATTCTGAGAGGGCTATATCTTGGCACTCATATACAGAGGGTCGGCATCCTCTACTGGTGGTCCATCAGTGACTTGTTCAACTTCATGTGACTTTGGTCTCCATGTCTATCCTCATGGATTCTGATCCATATGGGTCTTTGGCAGTGCTTAGACCACAGGAGATGGACAGAACACTTCACAGGAATTTTCAAAGTTTATAAGGACTCACTTCCAGGTGGAGGGACCTGTGAATTGCTCCTGGAAATAGCATCATCTTCCTTGCCTCCTCTTCCTCCTTTGTTCCTTTCTTCTCCTTATTCCCCTCCTCCATATCCATCCTCCTCCTCCTTCTCCTTCCCTTCCTCCTTCTCCTCTCCCTCCTCCTTCTCCTCCTCCTCCTCCTCATCATCATCATCACAACAAACACTTCTTTGGTGTTCGCTATGTTCCAGGTCCTATGTTAGGCACTTTATAGGGACTGTCTGACTTATTCCTCACAATATCCACCAATGGGTAGGTATCATTACTGATCCCATTTTACAGAGTAGAAAACTGGGCCTTGGAGTGGCTAAATGATTTATTCCATTCTTAGTTCATATTCTGTAAAATGGGCACACTAAGACTCAGAAATGTAAATAATTTGCCAAGACCACACAGTTAAGTAAAAGGTGGTGAAGTGTATTTTAGTTCTTATTCTTTCTATTTCCAAAATCTCTAAATTTAATTTGTAAGATCCTTTCAATCAGTGAGGGGTCAGATGGATGAATGGATGGATGGATGATTGGATGGGATGAAGGAAAGGTGAATAAATGGTTGGATGAATGAATGGTTGAGAGGGGGAAGAGTGAATGGGACCAGGACTTTCCTTCTATGCCTGATGGTGGCAGAGTGCTGCTAATAAAAATACATACACAGCACAGTCCAAAATCTCCAGGGACTTATATAAGTTGGCCTGGAGCTGCTTACCCACAGAAGAAGACTTAACTCTAAAATGGAGCATTTTGAGGGCTAAGTACATACTAACCCAGGAACTCAGATCCAAGCCCTGATGACCTCATGGGTTTCAGTGGACGAGCTGGGCTCATGGATATGAAGGATCCATAATTGTACCAGGTTGAAGGAGGGTAGACTGATGAGGATTTCTTTATCCTGTAAGATATCTCAGCAGTTTTGAAGTATGGGATGGAATTTGAAACATTTAATCTGGAGTAGAAGAAGCTAAGAAATCAGTGGTAGAAACATGATTATTGGCACCAGAACATCAGTAGTAAGAAATCAATAGCTTAAACTTGGGATGTGTGTGCAGAGGGGAGGAGGTGGCACTAACAGAGCCTGGGAGCATGGGAGCTAAATCCATCCTGCACCATTGGGAGCCATGGAGAGTTCCAGTCACTGGCCTAAGCCAAAGAATGATGGGGAAGATACTCTGGCTTCTTCCTTCCTCCTCTTCTTCAGTCTCCCACCAGTAGCTCTGATTAGGGTGGGCCAACCCTAATCATAAGCCAGTTTTGAGAGATTTGGGGAATGTAATTTTAATAACTCAGCCATATACAATATAGAGCTGAGCAGAGGAAGAGTCTGAGATCTGAGAACAAACAGGCAAATGACTGGTGTACAAGTTGTCCTGGAACATTTATTTATTTCTCAGCCTAGAGTCGGGTGTCTGGACCAGATGGACTTTTAGGTGCTGTTTACCACTCTAGAAATTACAGACCCCAAGAGAAGAGTCTATTCTATCAAGATTTAATCACAATTCAAGGGCAAGAAGCATGCTGCCATTCAGATAAGCATCCTGCACAAGAATGCCACTTCATGGCCAGGTTCCATCTTCCTTTGGTTGAATGCTTTTTGGCAGCAGGTCACCAGGGACTAGTTTACCTGGAGGCCGAGGCCATGTGATTTGTGCCACTCAGAAGAGCTTGGCTGCCCCTACATCATCTCCTCTATTCGGTAACATGGTGACCGAAATTCCAAAATGGATGAAAAATTCCTTGGGTTTAAAATGACAAGTTTGAAAATGCTTTTGCCAGGATAAATAAATACACAGGAAAGTGCATAAGTACAGCTTTTGACTCTCTACTGTGGACATTGCTCTTGTAGTTGCCTGAAGAAATGCGGGTTTGCATCAGTAACTTCAGCCTTTTTACCAATCTGATCTTGCTGACAACAAGGAGAGCAGCCTCAGAGGAGCCTGATGCTGAGCTAAAACTGTACCCTTCACTGAGGCTCAGGAGTCAGGGTGTATTTGCTTACTAAGAATTTTACTTATTTATGCAATTTTCTCCATGGAATGATGTGACAAATACTTCTTGCCTTCCTCCCTTCCTCTTTTCCTCCCCCCTTTCCTTTGTTCCTCCTTACCTTCATCACTTAAAAAAAGGATACTCACTATTTCAGTCATATATTGCTACACAACAAACTATACCAAACTCAATGGTTTCAAACAGTAATTTTTCATTTTGCTCATGCATCAGCAATTGAGGCAAGGTTTGGTGAGTCAGTTCCTCTCTGCTTCGTGCTATGAGCTGGGGTGACTTAACTGGGGCTTGGGCTGAAGGAGTCACTTCCAAGATGGTTCACTCACAGGACTGACACTTCGGTGCTGGAAGCTGTATCAGAGGCTGTCTGCTGGGGTACTCAATTCTCTTCATGTGAGCTTCTTCAAAGGGTGGCTTGGACTTCCTCAGAGTTAGGGGATGGTGTTCCAAGTGGTCAGGTGGAAGCTCAAAATCTTTTTAGGACATCACAGAAGCCCAGGTCTTCATTTCGGCAGCATTCTGTTGGTAAAGCAAGTCACTAAGGCCAGCCCACATTCAAAGGGAGGAGAATTAGATTCCACCTATGAATGGGAAAAGTGGCAAAGAATTTGCAGCTTTCTTAACCTACTACCCCACCTTATGGGAGGTGGGTGTACAGTGTGGGTAATTTCACAGTAACAGAGCAATGCTGCACATTCAGGACCACATGGAGGGCTAAGTTATTAAGCTCAACAGCAGAATTCTGGCTGGACCAGGGAACTGAGAGGTCTCTGTATTAATCAGGGATGGTGAATTCACATCAGGCACACCTGTGTTTGAATTCCAGCTCTGAAACTTTATAGTTGAGTAACTTTAGGCATCTGACTCAACTTATATGATCACAGTTTTCTCAATTCTAAAACGGAAATAATTTTATATAACTTTATTGCTTTGTGAATAGTGAAGCAAACCTCTCCAAAAAAAAAGAGGGTGCACTTATTAAAGTGCCTGGGTTATAATGGACATTTAATAAATTGAAGCTATCTATTTCTTTGAGTGTTGAAACTCATTTTCCAGGAATCCTTTGAGATCCACTGAATTTGAGCTCATTAGAGTTACTTTTGTCATCATTTTGTAGGTCATTTTTTTTTATTTCCAAGAACGATACATATGCAGTTCAAATATTTGGAAAATATAGATAAATCATATAACAAGTAGAAATAATCTGTAATTATGCAACCCAGAGGTAGTCCTTAAAAAGCCTTTGAGGTGTGTACTTCACGTATACAGCAATCAGCTATTTTCAGAAAATGCTGCCATCTCAGGCCTTAATGCAGCAGTCACTTAATCTCATGAACCTAAGGGGCAGCTACGGGTTAACTGACCTAGGCTGGACTTGGCTGTATAGGTCTGCTCTGCTCCACGTGGCTCTCATTTTCCTTCTGGGAATGAAAGCCACCAGTCCAGTTATGTTTTTCTCATGGAGATGGGCAGAAATGCAAGAGAATGAGTGGGAATGTGTGAGGGCACTTATGACCTAGGATTGGGACTGGTGCACACACATTTCAGCCCCATTCTGTCGGTCAAAGCAAGACCCATGATTGACTTCAAAGTCAATGGCAAAGGCTGTAGATCCAGAAAGAAGTTTAGAACTAGGGTCAATAATGTCTTCTACCTTAATATGTAATTTTTTTTTTTTTTTTTGCACAATTGTTTCAAATTACACATCCTTCTTTTTCACTGCTAGTTTTTTTCACTTAATATAGTGTATAAAGATTCCCATGTAATAAAATAGGTTTTTGCACTAAAACTTTTAAGGATTGTATCCTTATTCCACTAAATGGATGTTCCACAATTTGTTCAATTGGTTTCCTCTTATTGGTCATTTGTGTTAACCCTAGACTTCCTAGATTTCCAGTATTAAGAGAATTGTAGCTCTGGATTTATGCACATCCATCTTCATAATTCTATTTTGCCATGCCAAAGTTGTTGGTTTTGATTTATATTGCCAACTCTCCACATTCAGAAAAGCAATACCCACTTACATGTTCCCCACTGGCACTATATTATAGTACCTACTTCCTTGAATTCCCACCTACTTAGAGTATAGTTGTTTACATGTATGTGTATGTATATATTGTAAAGCAACTGTTTATTTTGCAATAAGAGCATAAGAAACCCTTGAATATATTTTGTACAGATTCATCAATGCTTCCTTTTCACATTTGTCTTCACTTGTTGTATATGTATGTGTGTGTAATTATTACACATGCCTGTCTCTTTCTACACACATACACTGATATTTCTAACTCTGTCTTATTTATATAATTTTTTCCTGAATTGTATGAAAGAAAATTTAGAAACACTGTGCCCCTTTACTAAATACTTGAGAATGCACAGGACATCCTCTTACCTAACCATGAACATTAATACAATACTGTTATCTAACCTGTAGTCCATGCTCATATTCCATCAATCATCTAATATTCTTTTAATGATTTGTTTTCTCATCCAGGATTTAATCTTGAATCACACACTGCATCAGTCTTCATGTCTCTTTGGTCTTTTTTATTCTGAAACAGTTTATTTGCCTTTCTTGACCTTGATGTTTATGAAGGGTACAAGTCAGACATTTTGTAGAATGTCCCTAAAATTGGGTTTGTCTGATGTTTCTTCATAGTTAGATTCAGATTATGCATTTTCTGGCAGAAAACTAAATGAGTAATGTTGTGATGATATTTATTTGCCCATTTTTAGAGGTATTAATTTTGGTCTCTTGGTTCAGTAGGTATCTGTCTGATTCTCCATTATGAGGTTACTGGTTTTCCACTGGTGCTCCCTTTGTAGGTAAATTATTTGAGACTATACAATACACTGTTTCTCATCAAACATTCAACCCCTAGATCTAGCATTTATAAATAATTTTCTAACTTTATTGTTCTTCCTATATTTATAAGTTGGCAATATTCCGTAAGGAAGACTTTCTTCTTCATTCAAATTGATTATTTACATTATCACAGACTCATAGATTCTTATTTTATTGACTGAATTATCATCCACTTTTGATGCTCAAATTGTCCCAGATGTTGCTAGTGGGAGTCTGTTCAAGCTGGCATCCATATCTTTGTGATATGTACCTATCATTCTTTGAACACTTTCTTCTTTCCTCATGCAACATGATGTTTCATAGTTACCTTCTATTTTTTTCTGCTTCATCCCTGAAATCTGCCTATTTTCCAACAAGTCCTCAATACTTTTAAAGGAGAATAGTATTTAGAAGCCAAGATCTGAATACTGTGGGTATAGAGGACTTTTAGGTGTACAAACACTAATATTATCATTTTTATGTTTGTAAACTTCTATAATAATGAAAATCTGGCTCCTAATATTTAGATATATGTAAAAAAGGTATTTTGTTTTGTTTCTAAGTAAACTTTAACATTTTGTCTTTGCCTTTTACATTTTACTTAAAAAAATTTCTGATCAAGTGTTTTACACATTTACACATTTTATCAATTGAAGTGTTTGTTTTTTCCTTCTCAATTTGGAATTCCTCATTATATGTTCAAATTATTAACTTTTTTTCTGTGACATGTATAGATACCAAAATGTTTCTTCTAAGTTTATCACTTGATTTAGAATTTTTATTCTGTTTTTGTTTCCCATAGTAAAACATATTTTTTTTCTTTCTTATTATTTTTTCAGAACGCAGAATTGATTAATTATAATCCCTGGTTCTAACACATAGTTTTGTTGTTCATACATGGTCTTTGTATTAGTCTGGAATCTCCAGATAAATAGAAACAATAGGATATGTTTGTGGTTGTGTTTATGTATATATACATACACACATATACACACATATATATATACAAATACACACACACATATCTGTGTGTATCTTTGCATCTATCTTCATGTCTATTTATGCCTTTTTATATAGCCTATATATCCATCTATTGCTATATATATTAAGATACATGTATTTCAATTTTTCTATCTGTTGATTGATCTATCTATCTATCTATCTATCTATCTATCTATCTATCTATCTAAAATAAGAAATTGGCTTAAAAGATTATGGGAGCTGAGAAGTCCTAGGACCTGCAGCTGGTAAGCTGATGACCCAGGAGAGCTGATGATGTGGTTCAGTCTGGGTCTGAAGGTAGAACACTAATGTCTTTGCTTGAGGTCAGGCAGGCACAGGGAAAATACTTTCTTACTCAAAACTTTATTCAGGCCTTCAACCAATTAGATGAGGTCCATCTAACATTGAGGGTGGCAATCTTCTTTACAGCCTACTAATTCAAATGTTAATCTCATCCAGAAACACCATCACAGACATACCCAGAAGTAATATTTAACAAAATATCTGGGCATCCCATGGCCTGGTCAAATTGATTCATAAAATTAACTATCACAGCCTCCTAATCAACTACCCAAGCCTCCTTTTATTTAGTTGTTTTGCCTGTAAATACAGGCAAAACATAATGTTTTGTATATGTTATTTGTATGTACATTATAAATCAATTCTAGTTGTTTTTTAAAGAATTGCATACCCTTTTTTTTTTGGTGGGTAAACATAATTGTGTTTAACTTAGCAATTTTAATAATGTTATTACATTATTAAATAGACATCTGTGAAGTTCCTTCCCCAATTCAGCTAGTCTCTTCACAAGAAGCTACATATAAACATGGTGGGTCCTCCTCTTTCAATCCATTCTCACCTTCTCTCTTCTGAGGTCATCATCATCCTGAATCCATTTTTATTTAGTTTTATTAAATAAAAGTGGAGTTTAGTATTACAAGATAGGTTTAAAAAATGGTGGTTCATAAATTCATAAAAAAGGGGGCTGGGTGCGGTGGCTCACGCCTGTAATCCCAGCACTTTGGGAGGCCAAGGCAGGTGGATCAAGTCAAGAAATCAAGACCACCAGGGCGAACATGGTGAAACTCTGTCTCTACTAAAAATACAACAATTAGCTGGGTGTGGTGGCACACATCTCTAGTCCCAGCTACTCAGGAGGCTGAGGTAGGAGAACTGCGTGAACCTGGGAGGTGGAGGTTGCAGTGTGCCGAGATCGTGCCACTGCACCTCAGCCTGGCCACAGAGTGACACTCCATCACCCACCCACCAAAAAAAAAGGGTATGCAATTCTTTAAAAAACAACTAGAATTGATTTATAATGTACATACAAATAACATATACAAAACATTATGTGTGCAGTTCAATGAATTTTTACTTACATAAAACCTGTATAACTACTTCTGATACAAAAATATAACTTTTCCAGTAACCTAAAGAACTTGTGTGCAATCTTTGGTACTCTTTTCATTTAATGTAATTTTGCTAAAATTTATCACATGGTTACTTGTAACATCCTTGTACTTCATTTATTTTGACAGATGCGTGATATATAATATATAAATATAGCATTTTGTTTGTTTGTTTTGAAGATGGAGTCTCACTTTGTCGCCCAGGCTGGAGTGCATTGGTGCAATCTCAGCTCACTGCAACCTCTGTCTCCTGGGTTCATACGATTCTCCTGTCTCAGCCTCCCTAGTATCTGGGATTACAGGTGTGCACCACCACACCCAGCTAATTTTTTTTGTAGTTTTAGTAGAGATGGGGTTTCACCATGTTGGCCAGTCTGGTCTCTAACTCTTGACCTCAAATGATCTACCTGCCTTGGTCTCCCAAAGTGCTGGGAAAACGGGTATGATGCCACTGCACCTGGCTAAATATACCATTTTTACATGTCATATATCATGCATCTGTCATTTGTGGATATCTATTAATGGATATTTGAGTGGTTTCTAGGATTTTTGCTATTGCAAACATTGTAGCTCTAAATATTCCTGGCTACGTGTCTTGATATGTGTGTATTATTGCATCCAGGAGTAGAGTTGCTAGCTCATAGATAATAAAAATGTTTAATATTAGAAGATACTACTCAATTGTCTTCCAAAGTGGTAATACCATGTCATGCTCCACCAGCAGTGTGTAAGAAATGCTGTAGACCTAAATCCCCTCCATAAGTTAGTATTGTAAACTTTCAATTTTTGCCAGTTGAGGGTATGTAAAATTGTAGATCATAGTTGTCTTGAATTGTATTTTCCTGATTATTAACACTGTTTAACAATTTGGCAAGGGTTTATCTTTTTCTCTTTCTTATTTTTTCTTCTTGTTCAGATCTCAGGTGCACAGAATTGATAATCATGATCCTTGGTTCTAACACACTGTTTCGTTGTTCATGCATTAGTCTGGGTTCTCCAGAGTAATAGAAACACTCAGTCTTTTAGGAAATGCCTGTTCATGTCTTTTGCCCATTTTTAATTGGGTTATTCATGATTTTATTTTTGATTTGTAAGATAGCCTTGGTTTCATGAAATAAATTCTATCAGCCTTTGCCTTCATGCTTTCTGCCTTTGCTTGCTAATTTAGCAATGTCTCTCCACCCTACAATTATTTAAATATGAATTTGTTTTTTTTCTTCTAGTGCCTCCTGGTTTTCTCTCTGCTGTTTCCATCACTAGCAAGCCCCACCTAAGCCACATTCCTGAGCTGAAGGTTTGTGTCTAGGATGTGGGACTTTGCATGCACAACCAGGTATCTAGGCCTATCTGGGTCTCCACCCTGGTCCCTTTGAGGCTCCACCCAAGCTTGGCTGTGTCCTGGCCCAGGGAACTGCCTGGAGCTACCTGGTCTGTTTCCAGCAGATCTGAGTCATTTTCCTTTCCAAGAAATTAAGGAGTATAACATTTACTGGATACTCTGGAAGATTCAGCTAAACTACTTTTACAAATGAAGACACTGGTTATGAGAGGTGATGTAATTTGCCCAAGATTTCACAGCCAGACATATGAGAAAGGTGCGAAGATACTGAATGTTTCCTTTGGACAAATGGATTCAAATTTGAAAACTTTACAGTGGATTCAGCGAACATGCACTAAATTCTTTTTTTGCTGCTGAATCCCAGAATATGATGAAAGGAAGTCCATACAGCAGTTTAATCAGTCTCCCAGCTCTTACCTAAGCCCCCTCTGCTCCACTCTTCATATAATATACAAAAGAAAACTTTTATTGAATCCAGCCCGTATCTTTTTGCTGCTTCAAATGCTTCAAATGCACTTACATTTAAATCTAAACTCTTTATAATGTCCTATATGTTTAGTACCTGAATACCTGTCTAACTTTATTTCCCACACTCAGTCTTGCTCAGCCTCTCTAGCCATACTGACCTCATTTATGTTCTTTGCATGTGCACTGTTCTTTTATACCTTAAGGTCTTTGCCTTTGCTGTTTCCTTTGCTGGGAATGCTTCTTTCCTGGACCTTTGCTTAACCACCTTCTTGTTACCCTTTAATTGATGTATTTGCTTATATGTCACCTCTTCAGAGAACTCTCTCCTGTTCCTTCTAAAGACTACAACCCTCTCTCTTTACAATGCATCGCAACACTTTGTTTCACTTCTTACTATAACTTATTAAAATCTGTAATTATGTTGCTTATGTGTTTCTTATTATGGCTCTGTCCCATTTCTCCAATGGATTGCATACTCTAAAAGTTTGTCACATTCATCTGTATCCCCAGGGGCTGAACCAGTGCTGGCACATCTCTCAGTCAATATTTGTTGAGCCAGTAGCTCAACAAATAATTATTGAGTCCAGTAGCTACTCAATAATTAGTGGTTTCCATTTCCTTCTCTCCTCTATGCAGCACTGCCATACACACACACTGGCACACATAACCTGAAGGAACTTGAATAGGACAATGGAAATAACAGCTCAGTGGTTATATCTAGTATGTATCAGAAAAACTGGCTAAGCCGGTTGAGCTTGCCACTGTTTTACGGTTTGCTTTGTTTAATTTCATGAGGTTTCTTGGCCTCTGATGCTTCTTCTGTTATGGGTCTGCATATTCATGGAGAAGAGGAGTTTATATTAATGATGATATTTAATACCTAATCTTAATAAGCATGAACAAGCTACTACCAAAAAGATACCTAGTAGGGTATAATAGCAAAATGATTCTTTTTTTTTTTTTTTTTTTTCTGGAAAGAGATTCCAATACATTTTGAAAGTGAGGAGGAATCAAATAGGTACACCTTTCAAGTACTTTATGGTTATGGTGCCCTTTCTGAATACTTGGTCCTCAATGAAATGACAGAAGGTATAGTGGGGGGAGAGTTCTCATGTTTCCCATGTGCTGAATGAGGAAACAGATTTGAAATTGTTAATCCCCAGGAAATGTCCTAAGCAAAACTGGGATTTGCTATGCTAATTTGTATTCAGGAATGTCTTTTCAATAATAACCCCATTCTACCTTCCAGTCTGGCTGGAAGTTCCAGAGGTAAGGGGCTGCTTTGCAAGGCCCCTTTCTTCTTAGAAATCAGGAGCAAGCAAACCTAGATCTTTCTCTTGATGATAGTTGGAAGATTTCATGCTCCAAAGAATGGGCTGTGGTTGATACTTATAAATAATTAGCCAATTTTATTACATTTGAAGGAAGAAAGCAGTTACCTTATCTCTCTCTTCCTCCCTTTGGATTCTCCCTCCCTTCTTTTTTCTCTCTTTCCTTGCACCAGCTATGCGTTAGGTGACATGGTGTGGGTAAGAGATAACATAGGAAATGTCCTGCCTCTTAGGTGTTCATGAATTTGTGGTGGAAAGAAGCAAGTTAAACATTGTACTGCAAGATGATAAAAATTATGGAAGGATATGCACAGATTTCTAGAAACATAAACAGTGGTGTGCTAATAAATTCTTAACTGGCTGTAATTGGGAGAGATCTTGATTTGTAGCATCTGCTGATTCCCACGGTGTAAATGCTTCCACCTTGGCAGATTTCAGGCTACTGAACTGACGTGGCTGCACATGGAGCTGGCAAGAGGTGTGCATACCCTGCTCTCTAGTTTACGGGGGCTGGATTAGCACATCTCTGAGAAGGGTACCTCATAGGGCTCATTTAGGAGTGGGGTGGTAATGTCAGGGGCTTTTCCAGGACAAGATGACACCTGAGTTGCATTTGCTTATTTGGAAATGGGGAGGGTAATAAAGGGAAAGTTATAACTCTTTTTCTGCTGTGTACACTGAAGAAAATGTAGAAAATGCAGATAAACCAAACGAAGAAATTAAACTCTTCTATAATTTAAAACTGAGAGATGAACACTTAACTTTTATTATTATTATTCCTTACATCTTTTCCTCATTTTTTCTTTGTGGATTGAGCTTTTATTATTTGAAACTGGGCTTTTCTATCCAAGTCAATCTTTTGTCTGATAGAAGTAGTGTTACTATTATTTTACTTTTTAATTTAACTGAATAATCAGTTTAAAATTTTGAGGGACTGTTTAGTTTTTATTCTGATTAAATTTAAGATCTTTGTTTTCAGATATTTTACAGATATATCTTTTTTTCTTTTTTTTTTTTTTTTTTTTTTTTTTTTTTTTTTGAGACGGGTCTTGCTCTGCCACCCAGGGCTGGAGTGCAGTGGCGGATCTCAGCTCACTGCAAGCTCCGCCTCCTCACCCGGGTTTACGCCATTCTCCTGCCTCAGCCTCCCGAGTAGCTGGGACTACAGGCGCCCGCCTCATCGCCCGGCTAGTTTTTTTGTATTTTTTAAGTAGAGACGGGGTTTCACCGTATTAGCCAGGATGGTCTCGATCTCCTGACCTCGTGATCCGCCCGTCTCGGCCTCCCAAAGTGCTGGGATTACAGGCTTGAGCCACCGCGCCCGGCCGTTATATCTAAAATTATAACTGTTATGTTCACTCTTCTATCACCTTGATTAAAAATTTATTTTAACATGTCCTTACCTTTTCCTTGGTTTTCTTGCTTTTATGGGGTGTTTTAATACCTTTATATTCTTTATTATTATTATTATTTTATAATTTATGTATCCAGCATTAAACTCAGCTCTTCCTGCTTAAGAATTTTATCATACTTTTACTTTCTTCTCTACCATTTTCCTCTTCCATGTTGCAGTATTTTAATAGGTTCTGTAATTTTAGATACAAAATGTTGGTATATAATTAGTATTGCTGCTGTTGTTTTGTTATTTACTTTAAATACTGACTTTCTCCAAAGTATTGACTCTGGCACATGATTTTACTACAAAGATTAAAATAATGATTTAATCTTACCTGTATTTTAATTGATTTCAGTGCTCCCTAGCAGACTTTTTACATCATTTTTTAGTTCTGGTTTTAGCGTCATCTTTCAACTGGGTGGAGTGCACATTCTTGTAACTTTTCCAAAAGGAAGACGCCAATGATCTATTAGAGAATCCCTTGAATGTTTGAAATGAAATGTGGTTTTGTTAACATGCCTCACAAATGGAGATCTAACTGATTGAAGGTGAAAAACCTAACTCAGTCAAGGGTCATAAAATAAATAACTGATGACTAGAAGCCTTGACACTTTACTATGAGTGTGACTCTTTTTTCTTGAGACAGAGTCTCGCTTTGTCACCCAGGCTGGAGTGCAGTGGCATAATCATGGCTCACTGCAACCTCTGCCTCCCAGGTTCAAGCAATTCTCCTGTCTCAGCCTTCTGAGTAGCTGGGACTACAGGTGCCTGCCACCACGCCCGGCTAGTTTTTTGTATTTTTTAGTAGAGACGGGGTTTCACCATGTTAGCCAGGATGGTCTCCATCTCCTGACCTCGTGATCTGCCTAGCTCAGCCTCTCAGAGTGCTGGGATTACAGGCGTGAGCCACTGCACCTGGCCTATGAGTGTGACTCTTAAAACACAGCTCTCATTTTCTATTTGTGCCTATGTGTTTTTGAGTCCAGACATGAACTTCTATATCCCTCCTTGCTACAGTGCATCATCATATGCTGTTACAGGGTTACAGGTCAAAAGTCCATCCTGGCCAGGCACTGCTGGCTCTGGGCTTGGGATGATCACTGGGCAAAATCAGGGCCACCTGATTCTGGGCACAAGCCAGAAGAGGAAGCTGGTGGTGCAATGATAGGTGGACTCCTCAGGTGCCAACCCCTGGAGAGCTTCTAGCCCATCTTCTGAGTACCCCGATGTCTGCCAACATCCTTGAGGGCTTTGCCTGGTTATGCCTTCTTCTGGGCTCTCTGAGAAGATGGCAAGCCTATCACTAAGACATACATGCGGCGGGTAACCTCTCTGGTTGCTATCATTAACTCCACACAGCTTCATGTCGATAATCCTTCAGGACTTGTGTGTTCAACCCACTCTTTATGTAATGATTTGCCATGCCATTCTCCTGGGTCCTTTTTGGCAGAGTGTGAGTTGCTTTGCATTGATGACCTCAGGCATGCATCCCAGTATCTCATTATTCTCATGCACAGATGAGGAAACAGGCTGAGAGAGGTCAGGACATTTGCTCAGGGCCCCTTAACCAGTAAGCGTCAGAGCCCATGTCAGGACACAGCACTCTGGCTCATTTTTTGTGGCCTCTCCCCTGCTCTGTACTGCCTTTTTCCTTTTTTAATCTTAATTTCTCTCCTATTTCTCCTACTCTCTCCAAGAATGAAAAAAAAAAAAAAAAAAAATCAGACCTTAGCCATTTGTTTCCCAAAAACATGGAGCCTGTTTCATGACTATTGGGAGCAGATGTTAACATACATCCCCCAAGAGTCAGTGCAGGACTTGCATGCAGAACTTCCCAAGGTTCCTCTTGGGTCCCCAGGGTACCTCTAGCCTCTCTGAGATCTGCACTTCTCTGCTTTTTACATACAAGTTGAGGGGGTGCAGGCTTTTTGGGTTTCCAGCAGCTCAGTTCTACGGGTTTCCTGTTTACTTCCCTCCCATTGAGGATGGAGCAGGGAAGGAGGCTGCATGGGCTCACCCTGGGTTTCAGCCTCAGGCTGGAAGCAAACCCACCCTTACTCCATGGGTACCAGAGCTCACCTCCCTCCAGGTTTTATTACCTTGCAAAGAAGGATTGAGGAACTGTTTATAGGCCTGCCAGGAGCACTAAAAGTTTGCAAGCATTTCTGTCTCTCACTTAATAAACCTTAACATGCTCTTCATGTACCCATTCACCTAAAAAAAAACCACACACACACAGAAAAATGGGGTGGGGTGGAGGTGAGGTTCAGGTATTGTCATGAAGCTAAAAATGTCCTGAATTCCACATGAAACCTTACCCAACCTAAAGGGTTCATTAACAGGAGGAGAGTGTGTTGCAGGAAGGCCTCACTGTGTGCTTCCCTAAGGCCCCGGGACTCTGAAGAGGGGCCTCAGAGGCTTGCTATGTGCTCCAATGATGCTGCACTTCCCAAATTCCTGGGCCTGCTCAGAAAGTTCCCAGGTTCTCTGAGGTTTGGAAAGATGAGATGGTGGGCAGTACAGAGTAGAGAGAGCAAGCTAGCCTTAGCCCAAATAGCAGAAAGTGCCTAGGGAGTCAGGCTAGATGACAGAGTATCTGCTGCGGGCCTGAGGGATTGAAACCTCGGTTCTTGGCTTGAGAAGTTCACATTTCACGTAGAGTAGACTTACATAGATGACACAATACCAATTACACTTTTTGAGCAGTTCTCAACTCAGACAGGATTCTAAACTCTACATGTGTCCACGAAGTTCTCTCAAAGTAAATACTATTATTGTCCCCATCTGAAAGATGGAGAAGCAGCAGGTGTTCAGAGAGGTGGAGTAACTTACCTAAGGTTACACAGCTAGTAAGGATAGCGCTGGTATTCAAGTGAAAAGAAAGTTGGCTTTCAGAGTCTGTGATCTGGAGGACTCTATGATATAGTGTTTCCTGGTCAGAAATTGGCACAGGACCCCAAGGCACTGACTTTGGCTTGGTGGAACCAGGCATTATGGACTAGTGAATTCAGAAAACATGGAAGAGACAAAGAGGGAAAGTAATCTAGCAACAACTGAGCCCCTCTGTGTGTTAGGTAGCTTTTGTGTATAGAGCACCTTCAATATTCACAATGTTCTTTGAGATAGAGACTATAAGGCTCTTTGTGCCGATAAGGAAGACAAATTCGAGATTAAAGTCACTTGTTTGTAAATGATAAAGGGGCTGCCTGACCTCAAAAATCAACATCAGGTTGGCTTCAAGGAAGAAGTAATTTGTATGTATCATGGATGGGGAGACAATTGAATTCATTCATTTCATACATTAATTCATTCAATGCTTGTTGCGAAGCTTTCATCTCATATATTTTCCTGGGAAGCTAAAGTATTCAAAACCCTAAAGCTACAAAAATATACAAAATTGAGATTGTCTTTGACAATGTGGATTCTGGTCCTCAATCCTGAAAAGCTCCAGCCCATACCCTTTCAGGATTCCTGAACAAGTTGTGGTTTCCCATGCCTCTGACAGCCACAACACCCCTCCTTGCTCTTGCTTTAGGCGTTATTAGACTACAAAACAGGAGCTGAACTTCCTCAAAAACCATGAGGTCGTTTGTATGCTTGTGTGGAAATGCGAGTGGGAGAATTGTCTTGTGTATGGAAGAATTTTTCTTGGTAACCTCCCTTAAACTGTCACATGCATTGGGAAAGTATGAGAGAACTCAAGTCATTTACTTGGAGAAGATCGGGGGTCATTTGTGAAGGATGATGAGCCCTGTGCAAGGCTGGGATTATGGATGGAAGGGCAGGCATTTCAGGGGAAGGGCAGCCAGTGGGAATACCTGTTTTGTATCTCTCTGACCCGTTGCCTTGCTGGAGGTAAAGTTGTCTGCTCCTGTTATGGTTTCCAACCTGCACTGACTCTTGGGGGATGTATGTTAACATCTGCTCCTAATAGTCATGAAACAGGCTCCATGTTTTTGGGAAACAAATGACTAAGATCTGATTTTTTTTCATTCTTGGAGAGAGTAGGAGAAGTGGGAGAGAAATTAAGATTAAAATTATTAATAGGCTAGGATGACTAACTCTTCAAGAGATTCATGAATTTGAAAAAAAAGAAAAACAACAACAACAACAGCAAAAACAAGATTCACATACCATTCCTGAAGCTCGTGTTAGAATTTATACTAGGGCATAAAACCACCTTAGGTGGAGGTGAACTGGCATGTTATCTTTGGGTTTACAGCAGCTACATTTTCGTAACCCAAATCAGAGCTTTAGTTTTTCTTGTTAAGAATGTTTTTCTGGCTTACAGATTTGTCTTACAAGGAGAAGTTAAGGGAGATAATGCTAAAATGTGGGACAACCAACTGGTTGTTGAATATATGACCTTGGCTCCTTAAATGATAGGGCATACTGTTCTTGCCCTTCTCCCTCGTATTTTTGGTGCAACCCAGGAGACATCATTTTGCTTTTCTCTCCCATAATTCCATTTTGAGTTTTTTTCTAGTTTTTAAGAAATGGAAAATTTAATCAGTTTTGAAGAGTAAATCCAGAAGAGTCTAAGAGACACAGTATTCAGTAGTGACAAAGACCACAAGCTCAAGGATCAGACTGTCTGAGTCTGAATTTTGCTTCTTTTTAGTTCCATGGCATTGGGCACGTGAGTTAAACTTTCTGAGCCGCAGTTCCCCCATACGTAAAGTGGGGGTAATTCTGGAAGCCTCTTAGAAACATTTCCCAATGCAGAAAGTGGTACCCCGACTTGCATACTTCATGATGGACATGAGTTGTCTGCTTTGTGAAAACACTTTGTCAAGGTTCTGTTGAACTAGAACTAAGACTTCAGAATCTCAGACCCAGAAGTAACTTTGAGGGTGCTTGGCCATCTCTCTTATTTTGAAAACAAAAACAGGCTGAGCTTGTGCTCTTGAGAAAACAGAGCCTGAGGCAAGAACTGAGGGTCTTATGACTTGGAAGGTGCAGATCAGACCAAGGAGAAGGGGAGGAAAGAAAAGTAGATCAAGAAATCCTGGGAAGCAATGGGAAGTGAGGTGTCCTCATAGGTGCTCCTTCACAATAGGCCAGGTCACCTCAGAGGAAGAACCTGGGTGGACTGGCTGCAGAAGAAATGGAGTAGTCTACAGGACAGGAAAGGGAAAATGTTACCTGCTTGGCTCCCTTCCATCTCCTTTTTCCCATTAGTCAAGATTCAGCCCATGGACACTTAATTCCCTGATTTCTGGGACATGTCACCTGACCCTTTTGGTGTTTGTTTTGTTTGCCAGATGCCTCCAAGGCAGACTGGTGTTCCTGCTACATCTGGAAGTGGAGGAGGAGCCAGAACTCTGAGCGTGTGGCTAGTCGGCCCAGGCCCAGGGCTCGGCATTCCCAGGGAAAGTGGCTGGCCCACCCATCAGTGACAACACAATTTGGGATGCAGGAGCCGCTGGGGAAGAATTCTGGGGAGGCATTTAAGATTTGCAGTGGATGTTCTCAGAGAGGGGAAGGAATTTGTCTTAGTTATATAGTAAGTCATAATACAGAACAGAACTCAAATTTCTGCTATACGAGACTTTATGGAGCGATGGCCAGTTAATCCTTGTCAACATAGGCCCTCTAGATAAAACCAAGTCCCAGATGATGTAGAAGGCCCCAATATACCTGTCCAGTTACATTTCTGGCCACCCCTAGGAGATAGCCTTATTCCCTCTCAGCATTTTCTTACAGGAACATGCCATTCTCATTTCTCCATGTTTTGGCATAGAGTGCCTCCAGTGCCAGAGGTGCCTTCTTTCTTACTGCAAATTCTAGTTTATTTTTCCTTCATAAGACCCAATGTCAAATGTGATGTCCTCTGTGAAGCCTTCAGTTTTCCTGTATTCTTGAAGCCCTGGATATGCATCTAATATTTCATTGATTATGCCATAGTTGTTTGGGTTCTATGAGATCTTTGACACTGTTCTCTTTGTGTTCTTATTCCTTGGTGCCCAGTACAGTGCTTAATGCTTCAGAGAGATTTAGTTGAGGAGAGAAAAAAAAATAATTACGTGTGAGGTAGAAAAGGTATGGATTAAGAATGGGCTTCTAGGGCCAAAGAGATGCTCATGTTTTAAAGGAGGGAAGTCAGAGAAGAGACTTTATGCTGACAAAATGATGCAGAATGTAGGGAGTTAGCATTTAGTGAGGAAAAAGCTCACCTGGCTTTCTGGCTACATTCTAGAGGGCCAAGCATTCCAAAGGAGCTGTTAGTACAGCCAGTCATGTTTAGAATGGAGGAATCTCATCAGTATCTCAGTCCTTCCTATTAATTTCTAGGCTTTTAATTAATTTATTTTTCCTCATTGAAACCCCATAGTAATAAATAGCCTGTATGTAAATATGACCAGAATGCTGGGTTGAATAAGAATATGCTGTGGACATGTTGTAGTATTATTAATGATCTTATCATCAATGAAATTGCGATTTTTTTTTTTTTAAAGAGAAAGTCCTAAACTTAGCTTGTTCGTGTGTCTGAGATCACCTTGTTTGCCTTCGAAAAGTTGCTGATTCTAAAGATTTTTTCTTTCTTTGTGTTGCAACTTGAGCTTCTTTTGATGTTTGCCTCTTTGGATATTACTTAAATAATTAAAGCAGCTATTTTGACCTACTTTACATATAGAAAGTTTAATTTTATCATGGAATTAGAAAATTATTTTGTTCTACCGTATTAAATTGGGAAAAGATAGATATGTAGATTAGTAGATAGAGATTGATTCTGGATTATTTTATTAAAAATATGGATACTGTGAAATCAAGATGGACACTCAGCCCCACTGTGATTCTCTGCAGCCTCCAGGTGCTGACTTCCCACTAACTTCAAAGGGAATTGAGGAAGAAGAAAGCACACTGTGTTGGGAATGTACCCCAGGCCTTTGATACCTGGTGAAAAGTAGGTTGCAATGTCCATGTAATTTACTTTTATGTAGGGACACTATGCAAAAGTTCATTGGTCTTTATGGGCAGACCTCAGGGCCAGTTCTGTGAGTGAAGAAGCATGGCCACAACCACAAGCCACTTTTGAGTCTTAGTTCTATCATGTAGCAGCTGGGCAAGTCACTTAATTGGCCCAAGCCTCTGTTTTCTTATTTATAACATAGAGATTATAAAATTGAACTTTCAGAACTGTTATAAACATTAAAAGTAAAGTTTTAAAGTACCTAACACATAATAGATGTTTAGTAAGTAGTATTTAATATCACTATGATTATTATGCATGAGTGGGAACTCTTGTCTTCCCACCTGAGATCCACAAAGGTCTTTCTCTTTAATCTACTCATGAAATCCAAGCTTTTCCAGTCAGCCTCTCAGCCCAGCAGTCCTGTGCCATAGCACCCTGGAAGGGACCCATGTGACTATGACTCCAATGTCACTAGCAAAATGGGTCTCCTCAAAGTGTAAGAGATCTTCTATCACTGATCTTACCCTTCTCTGACTAATTTTCAAAAAATATAGCCTGCCTCACTCAACCTACTTGTAGCTTTCCTGACCTTAGGACATTACTGGAATATGTTTAAGAGAAGTAACCATGTACTGCAAACATTCCCTTGCATCACCCAGAATGGAACCCAGGAAATGTCACTCTAACTTTTATGTTTGGAGAAGAGGCTCTCTACCTATTCAAGAGGGAGTGATCTTCATCCTTACTATCTGTTTTCAGATTCTGTTTCTTTTGTGTAGTCGACTAGACACTTATCCTGAAGTCCTGTTTAGTTTTCCTCCCCAAATGAAATTTTAGGCCGCCTAACGTGCTAGGCTATGCTGTTCCAGATGTGAGCAATACACTACCATTCTTATTCGTGCATTTATTCAACAGCCTGCTATTGAGAATCTACTCAATGCCAGGCACAGCTCTAGGACCCACAGGAATCAATGAAAGAAAGGAAATAATGAAAGGAAATAGAAAACACATTATTCCTACCTTCAGGCAGATAGTAATCAAAGACACAACATTATAATTAAGTTAAAGTGCTATGGAGAAGTTATACATGGTGCCATTAAAGTAAATAATAACAGGAATTGACTCAGTCCAGGAAGGTAAACGAAGGCTTAACTAAGGCAATGATCCCTGAGCTTCTGTCTGGAAGATGAGTGCATTAACTAGATGAAACAAAGGAAAGGATAGAAACGAGAGATTATTTCAGGTAAATGACATGGATGTTCAAATGGCCAGTGTAAGAAGGTATATGGTGTGTGCAATTGAATTCTCCAGAAAATGAGGAGAAGATGCAGGAGACAAGCAGATAGCATCCAGATTATGGAAGAATTTATAGGGCTGCTTAAGGATTTCAGTCTTCTGCCCAATAGCAGTGAGAAGCCTCTGAAGTGATACAACTGGTTGGAAGAGAATATGATCAAATTGGGACTTTCAGAAAGACGTTATTGGGTCCCTTGTTAATTAGACATCAACCATCTTTACAGACATACTTCCAAGACCAGCCTCTCAGCTGCCTCTGAGACAGGGAACCAGGAGGAAGCATGAGTCAGGGGCTCCCCATAATTGGATGCCTCTAACCTTTGCTGCCCTGTTGGTGATGACTTGAGTGGACCATGATTGCATTACCATCTTTATCTTGGCTTTTCATGCCAAGGAGCTTTCAGCATATTCAGTTTCCCTTTACCAGGAGGGCAAAAAAAAAATCAACATCCTTGATACTAGCATCAAAGGAATCCAAATACTGAGTTTTGGCCTCAAAAGGTTGAAGTCATTGGTGAGTTAGTCCCTGTTAAAAACTTTGATAATTTTGAATTTTTTTCTCCCTTATATTTATTGGCAGTAAAACAACTTTCTAATAACTAAACCACAAGATCCATGAAAAATAGGAATCTCTTCTTATACCATTTTATCTTCATCCTGCTGCACAATAGTTACTCAATAAATATTTGTTATATAGACATGTATATTGAATTAGCTTTTAATCACATAATCCTAGTTTATAAATAATTTAGACTTTTTCCAATATTTTCTTATCAAAAATATGTGAGTCAAACTTGATTAGCCAAGTGGATCATCCTGGGGTGTATGCTTTTGGACACAAGGGATACACAGCATTATATAGATAGGAATGTGTGTATTTGAAGTAGTAACCCTACAACTTGGCTGGGACCAATTTTCTCCAGACAGAGATAAAGAAGATGCAACACACTTTAAAGAGAGGAAAGAAGAAAAGAACAAAATTTTAGGGATCATAAATTAACTGAATGTCCAAATTTTAAAATTATTTAAAGCTTTGAGCTGGCTTGAAAAACGAAAGTATGGCTGGACGCAGTGGCTCACACCTGTAATCCCAGCACCTTGAGAGGCCATGTCACACGGATCATGAGGTCAGGAGTTCGAGACTGTTCTGGCTAACATGGTGAAACCCCATCTCTACTAAAAATACAAAAAATTAGCTGGGCGTGGTGGCACACACCTGTAATCTCAGCTACTCGGGAGGCTGAGGCAGGAGAATCACTTGAACCCAGGAGGTGGAGATTGCAGTGGGCTGAGATCATGCCACTGCACTCCAACCTGGGTGACAGAATAAGACTCCATGTCAAATTAAAAAAAAAAAAAAAAAAGAAAAAGGAAAGTATATGTGACATTAAAGCTTTCAGCTGATTTGATATAGGAAAGTATATGTAGTATCCCTGATAATGACCCTGGGGAAACTCAATCGTAGCTGAAGAAACCCCTAAATGGAAGGATTTGAATTCATTAGAGTGAGGGGACATATTGTTCAGGAAAGAGATTTCAAACTTTTTTGACTGAAATAATTAGTAAGACATATATTTTACATTGTGACTTATTATACATATATATGTGTATATATATGTGTGTGTATAGGTAGATAAGTGGATAGATAGATAAATAGATGGATGGATAGATGGACAGATGGGTGTAAGAATGGGTGGATAGATGAATAAATAAATGAATGGACAGACTAACAGGTTTAACAGACAGATAGACACATAGATAGATACAGAAGTATAACAAAACAGATACAGAAGTATCTGTATCTGTTGAGAAATAAGAAAAATAAGAACACCTTTTATAAATTATGTTTACATCAAGAAAACATTTATATCCTGATATCAAAGCAAAATGTACTTTTGCTATGTGCAATGCATTTTGATATTTTGCATTCTCTTCTGTTTCATTTTTTGAAATTTTTGATTAATCTTAACTTACCATCACAATACTAGATAGCATTCCACAATTTATAAAACATTAAGTTAAGGTATAGCTATGGCTTAATGTAATAGAGATTCTACTTAGAGTAGTGAAGGAGCCATTTGCTGGGAGTGGGTGTGAGTATGAGGGGAATATGTGGATAGTGAGTTTGAATTCATGCAATTGAAAGATCCTTTAGGCCTTGTGGAGATCTGAAGAGGAAGTTATCTGGGTTCAGGGACTGCTAGCTCCTGTCTACAACAGGAAGACATTTGTTGAGAGAGTAAGATGGGGCTTAAGAGTAAGACAGGATGTGTTAGGGTTAGGGACCTAGTCTATAACCCATCGAGATATGGGTCCAGGCTGAGGTCCTCAAGGTCACTTTCATCTTGAGAGAAAACTGGTCCTTTCAGTGTGGTGGAGCCCAAGCCCATCAAGCCAGTGTGGTCTCTGTACTAGTTAAGGTATTGCTAGTTGCCATGATGGAGAAAACCCAAAATCTCACTCATGTGACATAAAAGAAATAAATTTCTTACTCACCTAAAGTCTAATTGGTGGCAGAAGGTGAGCTCTTCATGGGTAATTAGGTCATTTGGACATTGACATTAACAATTATATTGAAAGAGGGAGAGAACTGAGGGCAGTGTGTAAGGTTCCAATAGGCCTGAAAGTAGAACAGATTATTTCTACCTACATTCCACAACTTGGTGCCATGGATGGTTACAAAGGAGCCTGGGAAATGTAGTCCCTTGCTGAGTAACAGCTCTTCAGCTGTCATTTATTGATACAGAAGGAGAACAGGAGTCTTTGGCTGACCATTGATTTCTTCCACCCCAGCTACCCTACAGTGCTGTGGTTGTGAGTCTGGCTGATGCCAAAAAACCTCAGGGCTCAGAAATAAGAACACTGTTCATACATTATGTTTACATCAAGAAAACATTTATATCCTGATGTCTTAGTCACCCCTTTCAAACTAGGCTGTCTTTTAGCATTACTTTTCTTTTCTTTTTTTTTCTTTTTTCTTTCTTTCCTTCTTTCTTTCTTTCTTTCTTTCTTTCTTTCTTTCTTTCTTTCTTTCTTTCTTTCTTTCTTTCTTTCTTTTTATTATACTTCAAGTTCTAGGGTACATGTGCATAATGTGCATGTTTGTTACATATGTATACTTGTGCCATGTTGGTGTGCTGCACCCATCAACTCATCAGCACCCATCAATTCATCATTTATATCATGTATAACTCCCCAATGCAATCCCTCCCCCTCCCCCCTCCCCATAATAGGCCCCAGTGTGTAATGTTCCCCTTCCCGAGTCCAAGTGATCTCATTGTTCAGTTCCCACCTATGAGTGAGAACATGCGGTGTTTGGTTTTCTGTTCTTGTGATAGTTTGCTAAGAATGATGGTTTCCAGCTGCATCCATGTCCCTACAAAGGAC
>NW_016819573.1:3728645-3811165 GCF_001698545.2 Rhinopithecus bieti | reverse complement strand
TTCGCTATTTCTTTCTCTTGCCTGATTGCCCTAGCCAGAACTTCCAACACTATGTTGAATAGGAGTGGTGAGAGAGGGCATCCCTGTCTTGTGCCAGTTTTCAAAGGGAATTTTTCCAGTTTTTGCCCATTCAGTATGATATTAGCTGTGGGTTTGTCATAAATAGCTCTTATTATTTTGAGGTACGTTCCATCAATACCAAATTTATTGAGCGTTTTTAGCATGAAGGGCTATTGAATTTTGTCAAAAGCCTTTTCTGCATCTATTGAGATAATCATGTGGTTCTTGACTTTGGTTCTGTTTATATGCTGGATTACGTTTATTGATTTGCAAATGTTGAACCAGCCTTGCATTCCAGGGATGAAGCCCACTTGATCATGGTGGATAAGTTTTTGATGTGCTGCTGAATCCGGTTTGCCAGTATTTTATTGAGGATTTTTGCATCGATGTTCATCAAAGTTGACCTTGGTGCCCACTTTCATCTGTCAAATAAGTTTGGATGTGAGGGGCAGAATGCTTTGTTCAGTCTTTCATACCATGGGATGATCTGGGTCTTCCATCCCCTTGTCTCTTTAGGCTCAGTACAGGAGTCAGAGATAATATAACACATTGATTTAAAGTACTGAACTTGGAGTGATGCAGACTTTGGGCAACTACTATGGCTTTCTTGAGCCTTGATTTCCTCATCTTTGAGATAAGGATACTTGTATCTATTTCCTCCCAGGTTGATATGTGGATTAAATGAGATTATATATGCCAAGTACTTAGTGTAGTACTGTGTTAGCCCATTTTCACACTGCTATGAAGAAATACCCAAGACTGGATAATTTATAAAGGAAAGAGTTTAATTGACTCACAGTTTTGGATGGCTGGGGAGGCCTCAGGAAACGTACAATCATGGTGGAAGGAGAAGCAAACACGTCCTTCTTCACAAGGTGGCAGGAAAGAGAAGTGCAGATTAAAGAGGGACAAGGTCCTTAGAACACCATCAGATCTCATGACAATTCACTTTGTATCATGAGAACAGCATGGGGGAACTGCCTCCCTGCTCCTACTACCTCCCACTAGGTTCCTCCCAGACTCATAGGAATTATAATTTGGATTACAATTCAAGATGAGATTTGTATGGTGGCAAAGAGCCAGACCATATCGAGTACCTAACTCATTGCTATCCTATAGCTATGGTTATTACTGATATTCTTATTGCCACTTGACACCTACATAAGTGTGGGGCCTTACATCACTTAAGAAGAGGAAATATACAGAAAAAAAGTGGCTTGGAGAGAAACTTGCTCCCTGAATTTCCAATGTATGTCCAAACTGATGACTGGTGTGAGAAAGATCTATTCTGGCTTTTGCATACTGACTCAGATCAGAAACAAAGCTTGTATTATTAAAAAGTCAAAAACAAATGATACTGGTAGGGCTGCAGAGAAAAGGGAATGCTTATACGCTGTTGGTGGGAATATAAACTAGTTCAGCCACTGTGGAAAGCAGTTTGGAGATTTCTCAAAGAACTTAAAACAGAACTGCTATTCAACCCAGTAATCTCATTAGTGGGCATATATGCAAAAGAAAACAAATTGTTCTACCAAACAGACACATGCACTCACATGTTTACTGCAACACCATTCACAACAGCAAAGACATGGAATCCACCTAGGTGCCCATCCATGGTTAATTGGATAAAGAAAATGTGGTACATATATACCATGGAATATTACACAGCCACACAAAAGAATAAAGTCATGTCCTTTGTAGCAACATGGATGTGCTGGAGGTCACTATCCTAAGTGAATTAACACAAGAACAGAAAGTCAAATACTACATGTTCTCATTTGTAAGTGGGAGTTAAACATTGGGTACACATGGACATAAAAACGGCAACGCTAGACACCAGGGACAACTGGAGGGGGCAGTCAGGGAGGGGAACAAGGATTGAAAATCTAACTATTTAGTATTGTGCTCAGTATGTGGATGACAGGATCAGTCATATCCCTAATCTCATCATCATTACAATATATTCGGGTAACAAACCTACATATGTACCCCGTGAATCTAAAATAAAAGTTGAAGTCATTTTTTAAAAAAAATGAACAAAGTCTGGTACACCTGAGTAATCCACTTACTTGGTGAGAGCTTCAGCCAGAAACTAGGCTCCTTCAATCCTAAGACTGATCCATGGATGTGGATGGGGCACTGGGGCATTCCTGTTCTGGGAGCAAAGGAGGTGTTTTTTGGTGAAGATATTTATGAAACTGATCCCTTCTGGTGGGGCTGAGGTCTCAGTTCACTGAGAAGTAGGCCATGCAAGCCAGAGGGCTCAGAGGTGGGTAGCCCAGAAAAGACAGGGAGCTTTTTGCTTGATTGATATTTATTTCACTCCATCGCTTTGTCTCCCTCTTACATAGAGTCACTGTCATTAGAGTTGGGGAATGGACAAAGGATTCCCAGGTGGTCTTCAAGCCAGCACAGTGGGAGGTGGGCTGCCGGATGGCTAAGGCAAATGAGAGTAAGAGTGCCTGGTGGATGGTGATGATGTGAGATCTCACCTCCAAAGCCAGTTCCTACCTGCACAGCATCTTTGGTCTGACATAGCTTCTTCAAGCAGAGCTCAAGAAAAAAGAGGCTCTCAGTTGCCACTAGACCAGGCCACCCTGCATTGGAGTCACAGCTCTGGTCCTGATGTTCATTCTTCAACTGAAGGGGCAAGGGAAATCTGTTTCCCTCTCCGGAAGCTTCTGCCATAGGACTGGGTAATACAGAGGCATCTGCTAGTGTGGGAAATGGACAGATGGTGGTGATGCTTTAGTGTACCAGATCACTTTCCAGTTATGCTCTCTTTTTCTGGGAGAGAGAGACAGGGAGAAAGAGAGAGACTGGGGTTGAGGGAGAAAAAAGAGGTTGATGACATGCAGCATGAGCTGTGCACTAGTTGTGGAGAAAAAGACTGCCTATTGGTCCATGGCAAATTCTAAATTACGAAACAAACAGGGCTGGGTATGGGGATTCACGCCTGTAATTCCAGCACTTTGGGAGGCCAAAGTGGAAGGATCACTTGAGGCTAAGGGTTCGTGACCAGCTTGGCAACAAAATGAGACCCCATCTCTATTAAAAAAAAAAAAAAAAAAGCCAGGAGTGGTGGCACCTACCTGTGATCCTAGCTACTCAAGAGTCTCAGGCAGGAGGATTGCTTGAGCCTGGTCCCAGGTTAGAGTGAACTAGGATCACGTTATTATACTTGAGCCTGGGTGACAGAGTGAGATCTTGTCTCTAAGAAAAAAATTAAACCCTCCAAATCTCTTTAAAAAACTTGTTTTATGCCACAAATAAATTTGTGAAACACTATTCCATATGACAGTAATTCAATAAGTTAGACCCTTAAATAAACAACAAAATATCCAGTTGGTTACTAATTATAGAAAATAAAAAGAATTTTTGACCCTTATGTCCGTACCCTGCAGTTTCATATCACACAGTTATCTGAAATTCTAGGAAATTCTCCATTAAAGGAACCACTTTACATTTATTGAAGCCAGTGTTTCTGCAGTTGAATTTGGCAGAAAAGATTTTTTCCCCCTAAATGCCTCACTTTGTGGGAAAGGTGAGAAGAAGAGCTCATTAGTAATGAGGGGTGACAGGCAGTTCCTCACCTGCACACCACACCTCCAAGAGTAGAACATCTGGTTTTCCTAGTTGAAGTTTGAAATTGCACCATCTCCTTCAGGCTTCCTCTGCCAGCCATTCCCTTGAGCCCCCAGATTATGGGCTGGAGAAGGAAAGCAGAAATAATACTGCATCATCATCAAGGTTTGCAGGGTAGGAAAGCAGACAGCTCCAAGTTTATGTCATAAAGATTCTCTGATGAGGTCTGTGGAGCTATGAGAACAGGATGAACAAGACACTCATCTCCTGGGCGTCTGTCTACCTATTTATCCCCTTCTATTCCTTCTTTCCATGGTAATTATTGAGACTTTAAGAGGTTAAGGATATAGTTGAAAGTTAAATACACTCTGTTCTTATTCTTAAGGCACCCATGATCTAGAGGGGGTCATCGGTAAGTAAGCAAGCCATTTTGCTCAGTTGGGTTCGATGCATGGTGGAGAGAAAAAGGGCCGTGGGTGTGACAAACGCAGAGGGTTGTAGCCTACACAATCTGCAAGGTTGAAGGAAGAGCCAAGAACACTTCCCCAAGGAGGAGCAGCCAAGGTGAGTACAGAAGGATCAAGGAGTCAGCTCAGTGAAAGGAGGTGGAGATCAGGGAGTCTCAGGCAGGCGCTTTTCATGTGGCTTCTTTGAAAACTCTAGTGACAATGGCAGTTCTGAACCAAGAAGGCCACTCTGGCTGAGGTGAGACTTACTTTTTATTTCCTCTCCAGTTGCTTCAGAAAACTCAGTTTTCCTGCCCCGACAAGTGCCAGATTTACAGAGCTCTTATAGCCAGTTTCAGCTGGGTCCCTGCTGAGGGAGGCAGTAACCTTCTTAATGGGAATGTCTTCAACAACAGGGGTCAGGGGCACCCAGTACTTTTCTTGTGTAAAATTAATTAAGCTCCAAGGTCAGGAGGTGACGGGTGGGCTCATTAGAACAAATGATTTCTGTTTGAGTAAAAATAGCTTTGGGGTTCTTTCCAGATCTTGCCTAAATTCAGTAATTATGTCTGCCCCATGCTTTAAGCAAACACAGCAGTACAATAAGTGTGTTTGGAGATAAGGGAAGGGGTGAGAGGAGACTCAGTTGAGCTGGATTGGGTTTTTGTTTCAGCTGGGGCTTGTAGAAGGGCTTGACTCATGATTCTCTGGCTGGATTTCTTGGAGGCATGCTGTGAGCAGAGATATGTCCATTCCAGGAATCTTAACCTGTGAGCCGGGTCTTGTGCATAGAAGCTTTCAGGAAATGTTTGCTGGCATCATTATCATCATTGTAGTGGAAACTGTGGCTGTCTCTCCAACATCTATTTTTATAAAAATTTTAATTTGTTATTTAGATCAACACCTCCCCAATTCAAATTCATGTATTTTGTGAGAAGAAGACTGAACTCTTGTACATGGTTCAGGGCTATTTTCATTAGAAAAAACACATTTTTTGGCCACAGTGATTGGTTCAGGGCTGAGCACATGGTCCCATGTGGGCCCATAAAATGTGAAGGTAGGATTTCTAGGAGTTTTTGGAATTGCACTTCCTCATTTTTCTTAGACAACTTTTCATAATAACTTGTTCTTCCCATCTCTTGACATGGCCTGAGGAAGTGTGGACCTTTCATGGTTGTTAGCAGACATCATAATCGTGAAGTACAACCAGCCTTAGGATGAAATTAACACTACGGCAAACAGAAGAGAGAGAGAAATGATGACAGTGTTGAAATGCTGAATCAAACCAATACTTTCCTACATCAAGCCTTTGTTATTCACTCAGATATCCTCTTTTTAGTAAATACTACTTTGAGTTAAATTTGTTCATTATTTACAACTTAAGGCATCTCATATGATAGAGAGTTTGATTCCAGAAAGTGGGACATTGTTAGTAACAAACCCTGAAGTATGGAATTGGTTGAGGTGGCACAAGGGCACCACAGAGGACTCCAGGTGGTTAGTCAACTGCCCATATACCTTGGGAAAGGGATCATCAAGGCCGCAGCATTAGGAGACTTGGTAGAAAAAATAGGGGTATTGATGCATGAATATGAAGGTTCTGTAAGAAAGAGAAATGTTTAGGCTGCAGAAGACTTTCCTGAACACGGAAAGAGAAGAAAATACAACTGTGTTCCAAGAGACCACTTACGAGAAGCAATATCCCCCTATTTAAGCCAATTTGAATTGGGTTTTATGTTCCTTGCAAGATTACATGCTAATCATAGCAATCGTCAAAGTGTCTTGTGCATCTTGCTATAGGAGCACTTAAAAATAAATATTTGCTTATGTTTCCATTTACTCTGAATATTTTCCCATTGAAGTATTCATCTCTTAAAGGCAGGAACCATATATATTTATCTCAGCATTTGCAACACTGAGTATAATGTCTGGCACATAGTAGGTGCACATATATGCTTGAAGAATGAATGGTCTCCACCAGAAGACATTAAAGTAGAGGTCACTAGCTGAAATATGGACATGGTTCACTCAGTCAGCACATACTGTGAGCATTTTACATGTGAAGAATTCTGTGACAGATAATGATTCGCCACAGATCTGTTCTTCTGGTGGATTTTCTTTTTCTCCCTGTTCTTTATGTTTTGCTGAATCACACTCATTAGAGGTAACAGAACCCCTTTTCCACCATTCTTTCAATACTATATGGCATTAATACAAGAGACAGATGTGTATCTTTTTAAATAAACTGAGATGCCAGAATAACCTCCAATGCCTTTTGGAACTGACCCTGCAAAATATAACCACTTTTTCCAGAGAGTTGATCACTCCCCCCAAGGTGCAGGAATCTGCTGGAATTGCAAAAGCCTTTGGAGAAGATCAAACTGTGTGGCAGCCACATAAATGTGCTTCCCATATTTCCTTTCAAGAAAGAATCTGCTGTGAGGGGTGTAGTGAGCTGACAGATGCCAATTGCTGCAAATTTGTGATCCACTTCTTCTTTCTTTCCTCCTCTGTCTTCAGAGGTGTCAGGCCTGGTGTCAAGTGTCAGACCTGCATTGCAGTCCAAAGGTTCTCTCCAATCTTCTGCTTTCTCTCCCTTTTATCCTTTACAGGTCCTTCGCCCAATAAATCTCTTGTACATCTATTTCCATTTTGGCTCCCACTTCTCAGAAGACCTAAACTGATGCACAATGTCTGGGCCGTTGGATGGCTGGGTTGGCAAACTAGAGTATGTGTGATGCTTGACATACTTTGTCCCATGTTCAGAAAAGTCCAGGAGCTGCCCTTCTCAGGATTTGTTTCCAGTGGAGGCATTTTCTTGAGCAAATTTGAAGGATGGGAAAGGACAACAACCAGCTATGGGGAACACTTGAGAGAAGGGAAGACAGCAGCAAACAGTCATGGAAAGAAAATAGTAATTCAAGACACCTCCTTTTAAATTAATTTAAACGATCCAAGAGTTTATAGGCTGTGCTTTTTTCCTTGTAGAGATGGTATCTTACCACATTGCCCAGTCTGGTCTTGAATTCCTAGCCTCCCAAAGTGCAGAGATCACAGGTGTAAACCACTGTGCCCAGTCTCTACTCTGTGCTTTTAGCAGAGGATGGATATGCTGGGAAAGCTTTGAGCTAATAAAAGCTTCAGGTTCCCTGGGCTTTGTCTCTGTAGACATCCCTTGTTCCAGACTCATTTCTTATTCTGCATCCCTTTTCTATTGCCCACTGTCAAAGCTGGTTATGTGCCACAGCAGAAGGAAGGTTAAATGGAAAATAATACTGATCTGGATTCTCAACTGACTTTTGTTGTGTGACTTTACACCAGAGACTGAATTTCTCTGAGTTTGTTTTCTCGGCATGAGATGATAATCCTGTCTTACAGTGTTGTTGAGAAGATGAACCAAGGCAACGTAGGCATTGAAGGTCTAGCACAACTACAGGCACAGGGTAGGGGCTAGGTGATATTCATCAGTGCTCACTGGGGGTAAGTTTCAGAGTATGAGGAACAGCAGGGAGCACGAAGTGCTCCTGCTCTGCAATTACAGAAGGGAGATGACAAAGACCTGTGGGTTCTGTGGCCATTGGTCTCTTCCCTTAGGTCTCTGGGTTATTTTGCTCAAGATTAAAATAACTATTTACTTTAAATTCTTTGCTTTCTTCTTATTTTTGGAGCACTGTTATGAATACTTTATTATATATATGGAATCTAATGAAGGATGAGGTGAGGTTTTAGGACTGAAGATAGTTTAATCCAGCATGCCCCATAGAGCATCTGCAGAGGAGGAAACTGAGGCCCAGGGTTGAGGAATGACTTGCTCAAGGCTTTGGCACATCTGGGAAGACTCCTGGTTTCCTGCCTCAAATACATCTGCATCATTCAGGAATTGGCTGCATCTTTTGGAATAAGTTTTATCTGGCTGTTTTGAATGAGAACCCTGGTTTTTAGGGCCCTGGTATCCTACTCCTCTGAGGCCTTTGTGATCTTTTTCGCAGCTTGAGTTACTCCCTCCTATTTAATGCTCCTCCAATACCTTGTGCATTGTCCTCTTACAGCCCTCAATGTCTCTGTCTTTCCTTCTCATTCATGACAAAGGCCACATTTTGCTCAGATCAGTATCCCAATGGGTAGAAAAGATGAGAGTCATAAATGCCCACTTGCTATAATTTGTTGAATTCATATATTTTTATAATGATGAGTAGTCAGAGGGAGAATTGGGCAGCAGGAGTGAGGATAGGGGCAAAGTATAATTATGTTACTTCATTTATTTTGGGAAAGACTTCTTGGTTGTATATACATTCCTAAGACCTTTTGCTAGGAGGAATGAGAAGCAGAGAGCATATTGGTCAAGAACATGAACTTTGGAGTTAATCTGCCTGAGTTTGAATCCTAATTCTGCAATATACTAGCCATGTGACCCACCCAGAGCAAATTATTTAATTTCTCTGTGTTCTTCCCAGGGAGAGGATCCAGAACTACTATTCAGGCTACTGGGATGTAGGCAAATGTTTGCATTAGCATGCATATAAATGTATGCATATATGTGGCTGTGCATTTCTATGTAGGCTGGCACCTACAGTTCTGTTACATTTTCACTTCTTGCTTGGTGAGTTTGGTGACGTCGATCGTTCATTCAATGAATATACATGGAGTAAGCACCTAGAAGGTGGCAGACCCCATTAGGAGCTGAGGAAAGAGCCATGAATTAAACATGTTCCCTTACTTGAAGGTATGCAGTCTCTCACTGGTGAATAACTGCGATGGTGCATGTTAAGGACAGGGACAGAGTCCTCTGGAAGCACAGAGGAAGGCGTGAGCAATTCTCTTGGAGAGTAGAGGGAGGCCATGACAGGCAGGTGGATTCTTGAGCTGTGTGATGAGGACAGGAGCTGTGGGTAGGGACAGAGCTGGGAGGATGTTTCAGGTAGAGAGGTGTGGAAAGCAAAAATGAGGCTGATTGGAGACCAGGTGATTGGAGAATTTATTTGAATGTATGTGAGTTACTCTTTTCAATAGCTGTTAAGACATAAATACTGAGTGTTTTGGACCTAAATCCCTAATAAAAGGATCAGGTTTTGATTTTGGCCTAGGCTTGCCAGGAGAATAGTACTGAGACACTAAGTGTGTAAGAAACTGGAAAAATGTGAGAAATTATAACCTAGACATTAACATGAAGACACTTTCCAGGATTTTTTCGTTTGTTTGTTTGCCTTTGTTTTCTTCTGTATTGAAAGGCTTGTTATCAACTGTATTTACACGTAGTATCAAGATTGTAACAATGTTATTTTTCACCAAGAAGGACAATCAGATGATCACAGTTGTGTGTATGCATGCACACCAACACCCGCACACATACACACATGCACACATACACACACATACGTAGGCAGGCAGAGTGAATTAGGCCATAATGGCACCTTCAGAGAGTAATTAACTTTGAGAAATGAAAATGATTAAAAATCAACTAAGATATCATTTCTAGAGAAACGAGGGGAATCAGGATCAGACATTTCCAGGGAGGGATGGTTTCCTCAGCAATATGGCCTTCTCTTGAGGAAATGATTTCAAGCTCTCTTGACCAGCGGGTGAGTTGTACCATCAAGATGAATGGAGTGCAGGCAGGAATCCCACATACCTGACACTTTTCCAGGGTTTCACACCTTTGTAATCTCATCAGCTTTTCCAGTGAGTCCATGATGTTTCACTACATCATCCTAGCTTTGTGCTGAGTTCCACCCATTCTAATTCCTGCCAATATGTCCAAACTTCCTCCATCCAACAAGACCACCTTGCAGTACTTTAAGACTCAACACACTGTCCTTCCTACTTTTGTTTTCCGTCAAACGTCTTCAAAGTTGCTGTCATCATTGTTGTCAAAAACTGGCTCTGGATCTGTCACTAAGTGGCCTTCAAAAACCTCAGACAGGGAAAGCATGGCCGATGAATAACATCAACAAAATCACCTCTTGCAACATATTTTCCTCTGCTTTTGGACTAGTACATGCCCTACCTTGCTCACTTTATCCACCACTCTGTATTTATGGATCTGAAAGCTCAACTCTTTAATAGAAACATTGATCAAAAATTCCACATCTTATTCTACAGCATTTCTTGACTCCAATCTAGTTGGTGTTGTGACCACAGCGTATACCTAGTCCTGACTTGAGTTTTGGAAGTAATTACCTACCTCTTCCTGAAACATTACCGTCTGATTTCTGGGAAGTCTAACATTCCTGATTATCCTGCTGTTTCTCTGAGTGCTTCTCTCAGGCTTTCCATGACCCTTCTCCACTCTGTCTACATCCTTTCCCTCTGGTTGATCTGAACCACTGGTCCATGACCACTGTGGAGACTGATTCAGAGACTGTATCGCAAACCTCTGATTTTCCTCCTAAGTTTTTATCTTCCAGATAGGTCACACCATCACACCTGAAAGTTCGTTTCTGTTGCCCAGATCTGCTCCTTTTCCTGAACTGCTGTCTCTGTTAATGGTACCTCCATCTTCTCAGCCTTGGAGCTTTAAAAATTCACTTATGTCTCATTTCTTTCTTTACCTTATCCCTTATTTCCAGTATATTAACACAGCACCCATATGACACTAAGAAGTAGAACTAATCCACCTCCTTTCTGTCTCTCTCTCTCCTCCTACCTTCCCATGTCCCTCCTTTCAGACTTTCACCAACTCTCACTTATTCAACAGACTCTTAGATGATCTTCCTGTGTCTACAAACTGTTTTCCATCCTGCTGCCAGATTATTTCCCCAAAGCTCAGGTTAGAATATTTTACTTCCCTGTTTTTAACACTTTGTAGATTCCCACTGAGGAATGTCTCCTCCTGCCTTCAAACCTACCAGCAAGAGTCTGTAATGACTTTGCAATGTGTCAACTTGGCTAGGCTCAACTACATTTCCTAGGGTCCTCTTTTTTATGTTTCCAGTTAGGGTGAGCCACAAGGGAAATTCTTGTGAGACCAGGAGGGCAGAAGGAAAGTGGCAGCCATTTTGCAGCATGCATGATTGGGAATCTGCTGATTCACCTTGTTGACATTAAGTAGCATTTGGGCATGAATTGCTCTACTTGCCCCTGGATCCTCCTTTAGCTTCTCTGGCTCCTAGACTGGAATGTGCACTTAGCTCCCTGATAAAGAGACCCCACTTCTGCAGGACTCCTTCATCACCAAGGTCAGAAGCGACAAAAATAGGCAAGGATTTTAGCCTGGATGGGGTTCCAGCTCATTTCTGCTCTTATTTTTAATTTAAAAAAACCCCAGTATTTTGATATAACCCACATAACCATACATTTTGCACATGTAAAATGTATAGTTTATTAGTCTTTAGTATATTCAGAGTTGTGCAACTAACACCACAATCAAATTTAGAACATTTCATCACCCCAAAAGGAAACTTCATACCCATTAACAGTCATTCCCTTTTTCTATCCCCTCTCCCACCCCTTCCCCACCCCCAGTCCTAGGCAGCTATCAGTCTATTTTCTGTTTCTTCTATGGATTTGTTTTTTCTGAACATTTTATATAAATGGAATGTAGCCTTTGCTATCTGGCTTCTTTGTCTTAGCAGTTTTTCAAAGTTTATCCCTATTGTAGCATGTATCAGTGCTTGATTCCTTTTTATTGTCGAATAATACCCCAGTATATGAATATGCCACATTTTGTTTACTCTTTCATTTGCATGGTTTCTACTTTTTGGCTATTATGAATAACAGTGCTGTGAACATCTGTGTACAAGTTTTTGTGTGTAAATGTGTTTTCATTTCTCTTCGATATATACCCGGGAGTGGAATTGCTGGGTCATATGATAACTCATTTTGAGAAACTGCCAAATGTTTTTCAAAGTGCCTGATAAGCAAGGCAATAGGATTCTAATGGGTCTACAACCTTTCCAACACTGGTTGTTATCTGCGTTTTTGATTATTGACATCCCGGTGGGTATGGAGGGGTATCTCATTGTGGTTTCGATTTGCATCACCTAGTGGCTACTGGTGGTGATCATCTTTTCATGTGCTTATTGATTATTTATTTATCCTCTTTGGAGAGATGTCGACTCAGATAATTTACCCACTTAAAAACTGTGTTATTTGTTCTTTTATCATTGAGTTCTAAGAGCTCTAGCCCACTCTTCTTCTTCCTTTCCTGACTGCCTGCCTTGGAGGATTTGAGCTCCAGCATCAGATGCAAAGAACAACAGCCTTACAGAGACTGCTTAACCAGCTTCCACAATTGTGTAAAGTTGCTTCCATGTAGCAAGCCCATACATTTCCTACTGGTTCTACTCTTTGGTTGAATCCCTGCTGATAGAGTCTCAGCCCCACATTCTAATGTCATCTATCTCCTACTACTCTCTACATACATGGCTCTGCTCCAGCCAAATTGTGCCCCATGAGCATCCTGTTTTATCATTTTTTACCTCATACTTGTTTATTTTACAGTATTAGTTTTTCCTATTTTTTCCACTTAAAATTTTACTTATCCTTTGAAACCAACACATATTCTCTGTCATCCATAGAAACTTTTCCAATCTCATCACCTTCCTCTTTTGAACCTTATAATATCCCTTATCTTCTTGAATATCAATTTGCTATCATCCTACAGGACAGTTGAAGGGAATAATGAAGTTTACACATAGACAATATCGTCACAGAGTATCTGGCATATGACAGGTGATGAGTTATGGCTAGTTCTATTCATTTTCCATCCCCAGAGCACATGGAGAGTTCTGTAAATACTGCTGTACATTTTCTAGTTTTGTAGGTCTGAAAATGAGGACAGAAGGCTCAGATGATTCATGTTTTATAGATTTTCTTCTTTTCTGTGGCTTAGGGATCATTCTGGGACAACTTGCTCTTTGTGCTCTGGGTTCCAATGCTGGACACACCTTTTCTGTCAAGGTCTGCATTTGCAAGATGGTAGTACTGATGACTTCCAGCCATAAAATGTTTCCTTTTATCCCATCTAATAATTTGAGGAGGTTGTGGATTCAATAAATAGCAATGGATCTAATTAATAGCATTGGATCTAATTTATAGCAATGTCTCATGTTTGCAACAAGCTTCAGAGCTTCCAAAGTTGTTTATCTCTTTAAGTCCACACAATAGCCCTTGCTGTGAGATAGGCAGGGCAGTTGAGCATCTAGTATGCCTTGGTTTACCTCCTTGTGGACTCTTAACTCTAGTAGGCTAGCCTGGTGGTCTATGTGGTGGTCTCATGGTGGTGGTCCCAAATCACAAAGCCAGAAAACACAAGGCCCATTGAAACTTGGGCCGGGATCACGATCACATACACTATCATTTCCATCACCATTCTATTGGTCAAAGCCATCACAAAGCCAGCCTTACTCAAGGGTAGGGGAAATATACTTCACCTCTTGATAGGAGGAACCTCACATTCATATAGTAACCACACAGGATGAATTGTTGGGGTTATCTTTGGAAACAATGGTGCATGGAATCATCGTGCATGAAATGAGGTAGAGCAAGTGGGCACAGCTTTCTCACACTTATCTACATTAGGAGTTTTTGGTAGGAACCATCTGATATCTTTATATGAGAAGAAGCTTGGTGTTCTCACCCTCAAAGACTTCTCTTTTTCTGCCTCTTACCTGGTAGCCAGAGAAGACCTCTGCCTCTATCCACCCTGTACTAACTCAGCACTAGGCACTAGGGACTGATGAACATTCTCTTGGACATTCTCAAGTGTACTGATCACTTTTATTTTTTGGTATCCTAGTGACGTGTTTAGGCGTGAAACCAATTGGAGTTAATCATCTCTAATAAAGTTTTATCTACCTGATTCAGCACAGACTAATATAGTTCGCCATTTTGTAGTTTGAAGGAAAGTCTCAGCATAAAGTGTGTTTCCTATGTACTGCTATGGTTCCAAGCACTCCTGCTAATTAGTGAACCTAAAGGAAGATATGTTTTGTCAGGTTAAGTATCCAAATACTTTAAGCTTCCCTCTCCATAATGCCACCAAAGAGCTCCCTATTTTACCAACCTCTCTAATATCCTAGGATGGTTTTTAAGTAACTCATTTCATTAAGTGAATGCAACTATCTTTATTTTCTACGTCTTGCTTCTAATCTGCAGGCACTCTTTTGGTGAAAAACGCTCAATCTTGTCATCTAAAGATATTAAAATTACATAATCTGTTTAAACCCTAATCTCTCTCTCTCTCTTTTTCTGTCTCTCTGGTTAATGCCTCAGACATCCTTTTTTTCCTCCTTACATCCAGTGTTTTACCCCTCCTACCTCACTTCCTTGCTTGGATAGCATATGGATGCAGTGGAGAGTTTATGCATCCTTGTGGTACTGGGAGAGTGACAGCTGGTATACTCATTTCAGTGTTTAACCCACTTGTGGCGTGGGGGGCAACTCTATGCCACTAGAACTGGAGAGGGAGGTGCTAGTCTTTAACCCTTGCCCTACTTTCTTTTGTGTCCTCCAGCAAGGGATGGTTTAACCCTTCCTGTGTGCAGACACTGCCCTTCTACATATCCACATGTGTCCTGGTCTATGATTATTTTTTCTAAGCTTCACTTCCTAAATGGAAACATAGAGTTTAATGAGGTCTGAGAAGATCCTTTTCTCTCCCTTGAAAGCCTTGCTCTGAAGACTATTTTTGGTGGACTTATAAGTCTAGATTAAAACTCAGAGCTGAGCATTGAAGGCTGCCTTTCCTTTCTTTGGAGCTGTAAGCCAGCATAGAGATGGTCTGAATTCCCAAATCAATTGACATTTCACCCCCTTTCATAGCTTTAAAAAATTATCTCATTCAAATAGTATTTCACTTTTCTCTAAGTCGTCACACACATTTACTTTGATAGAGCAAATTTTTCTCATTCCTTTCCATATATCTTATTAATGACATTTACTTCTAATAATTATTTTAGATTTGTAAGTCACCAAATCTCAAGATTGTTAGCAGAAGCATGCTTAACACTGACACAAACACAATTAAAGTCACTCAGTAAATGTTTAAAGAAAGCACTGTGAGCTGTTCAAAATGGTAGAGTGCAGTTTTGTTCCCTTGTGTTCTCCAGGGCATAGCACTTTGCACTTACATGGTGTCTAATAATGTTTGTTGATTGACAGACTTATGCACAAATATATGAGCTCTGTTTACAGTCAGCGCAATGCATATGATTAGTTTGCTTTGTGACAACATGGACTTTTAAGGGAGTCAATCAAGTAGACTGACTATGGGATGATCAACTGTGCATCCCCATTCTATTTTGGGTTCTCCCTCTTCCTGGAGTCTGCTTGCCTGCCTGCATGATTGCCTGATGGACTTAGCCTCTCTCATGGTCTCACTCTGGGGGATTGCTTCCCACTACAGTATGATCTCCTTGGAAGATTTCAATTGCTTTTGAATTAGTTACAGGCTCAGAAATGAGGGGACTCCCGTTATTACAATGAAGGTTTTAAAATGACTCCATTTCAAGTTGCCAGCTAGGCAGCATTAACTCATTGTCAGATAATTCTGTAAGGTCATGAAGAAGACTGACTTTTCAAAAAGCAAAGCAGAAATGAGCCAATAAGGTCAAGGAGTGAAGGAAATGACCTTTGAAATGGCTTCCACATATGAAAGCCATGCCTCGTCTGTTTTACCATCTATAAAATGGAGGCAAAACTTCTGATCTCTCTTTTACAAAGTGATTTGGGGAGTAGTCAATGATTATGCTATGTAAAACAATTCAATGAGCGTAGTACTCCACTGGATTCTCCAGATTCATGAAATTACACCACAGTATCTATAGTAAAGCTTGTGCACACACAAAACAGCCTTATGCCAAATAGCAAAGGACTGTGTCTGGAATAAACGGCATTTAAGGAATTGTTCCTGACATAGTCTCTTTTCACTTGTCTTGAAAACAGGAAAAAGAAGGACAAGAGAGAGCAGAAAGACTGGAGAAAAAAATATACCACAAATATCAAAATGTTAACTGTGGCTTACAAGGTGATTTTATTTTTTATTTTGGCTTTTCTGTATTTTGAAAATATTCTAGGATTTTTTTTTTTTTTAAATCAGGCCAAATGCAATTAATTAAAATACTGATGAAATCAAAGAATACCATAAAACATATAACCATAAAACAATAATAAAGATAATAGCTGTTTTACTTTGGCTACCTCAAGAGTTGACTCTGAGACTAGGTACAAGTAGTTTATTTGGGAATTAAATCTAGGAAGTACTAATAGGAAAAGTAGGAAAATGAGAGAGAAGGGAAGAAAGCCAATACAAGGTGTATGAATGAATAGGTTACCTCCATAGGAAACTGGGGTTTATTTCTGGGAACCTCTGAAAGATGGTGTAGAACACACCATAGAGTTGTACCATCCTAGGTCAGGAAGATGGGGTCTTTATCCAGCAGATAAACAGGGAAAGCACTTCTGGCTTTCTCTATTTACAGATCAAGACTGCTTCTGCAGCCAGAAAAGTCCTTAGGCAAATATTGAATTTTAGGTGTTTGTGGTATGAATAACATTGAGTATCAAGAGAATATGAGCCAGGCATTGACAAAAATCTACTGTGCCAATGAATCTATTGCCAAAATCCAGGAGAAGATTTAGTTAACTATGGAACCATGACACCAACTTGAGAATCATAACCAACAGGCAGCCCACCTTTACCTACTTACAACACAGAAAATCTCATGACTGAAATAAAGTAGAAACCTCAGCCTTGACCTTCTCCTTGACTCCTATGTTACATGTTACATGACTCTTTAAGGTGGTCACACACAGGTATTCGGTAGTACTATCAGTTACATCAATTTGGATTCAACAACTTCTAAAAGACACTGGAAATACATAGAGGAAATAGCCTCGGAGTTCAATTTTGGAAACTGGGAGATTGCCTTCGCTTAGATGTCTAATAGACAAAGGTAAAAATCTTGATTTTTTACCATCTCCTGCTTGATTCCAAGTTTTTACACCTCAGTAAATAGCAATAAATCCCTCCTCTCGTTACTTAAGCCTAAATATAGTCAATATTCTTGGTTCCTTGATTCTCTTCCACCTTCATATGAATCTATTGGCACTGTCATTAGGCTATAAACTCAAATCCATTTATTTCTCTCTTTCTTCACTACTACTACACTGCAAACCATATCGCAATTATCTTTTACTTAGATTACTACAATAGCCTTCCTATTGGTCTCTTGATCTTTCAAAACCATAAATCAGATCATGGATCTTTCCATGTTAAAACCCTCCCAGTGCTCCTTATGTACTTCTGACATAAGCCAAACTCCTGACCATGGCTTACAAAGTCTATTGTCATCTGATTCCTTCTTTTTTTTTTTCTTGAAATGGAGTTTCAATATTGTCACTCAGGCTGGAGTGCAATGGCTCTATCTTGGCTCATTGCAACCTCCACCTCCTGGGTTCAAGTGGTTCTCCTGCCTCAGCCTCCTGAGTAGCTGGGACTACAGGCGCCTGCCACCATGCCTGGCTGACTTTTTATTTTTTTATTTTATTTTTTATTTTTAGTAGAGACGGGGTTTCACCATGTTGGCCAGGCTGGTCTCAGACTCCTGACCTCAGGTTATCCGCCCGCCTTGGCCTCCCAAAGTACTGGGATTACAGGCATGACCCACCGTGCCCAGGTGATTCCTTCTTATTTATTTGGCTTTATCTCCCACCATCCTGCATACTGCAGCCACACTGGCCTCTCTGATCCTTGAATATATAATATATATAAATGTCCACTTTAGGACATTTGCACTTTTTGTTCCCTGCAGTTGGTCAGTTCTTTCCCTAGATTTTCACATGGTGGCTCCTTCTAATCATTTAGATCTCATCTCAGCAGCTATATCATTGGTCTTTCCTTCAAGATCACCTCTTTGAAATTAGTTCATTTGTAACTAACACATTGGCTTGATATATAATATCCTTAGCCAATGAATCCTTAGTACTCAGGGAAATGTTTGGCTCCTGGAAGGCTCTCAACAACTAATTGTTGGTGGAGGAATTTAGGATGTAAATGTATAGTCACACAGGGAAGGAGACTCAGGGTGGAGGCCCATGCTGGCAGTCTTACTATTTTTCCATTAGTTCCATTGGTCCAGAGTATTGAAGAATCAGGCAGTGGAGAGCAGGAAAAAAATCACTCAATCACTCGTAATCTAGAAGAGCCACATGGTTTTGGTGCTTGTTAGGCCTTTAGAACTGGGCTAATGCTCTTCTACTACAGAACTAATAATTTGATCTTTTCACAATCAAGGAGACTTTGGGCAGGTCGAGAGCTGAGGTGTAGTTCTGACTGTTACAAAATGTAATTGTGAAATTCTTTTTTTTTTTTTTTTTTACTTCTTCAGTGATAATAAACTAGAACAACTATCAAGCAAACAAATATATATATGTGTGTGTGTGTGTGTGTGTGTGTGTGTTTAAAATTTTGGGAAATGATAGACCATAGGAAATTTGGGGGTGTCTTTCATAGAATATAAAGAAATATTGATTCTGTTAAATAAAAGTAGAAAGCATCAAAAGGTAAACTATGCTGAGACCAAAAAAAAGCAGGAAGAAAGACAAAAAAGAGTTGATTTAAAAAATGCTAAGAATGTTGATGAAAAAAATTCATCTTGTAGTCAAAATTATCATGGGAGGCAGTAAAAATATAATCAATGTGCAAAAAAAACATGAAAAAGATCTCCCTAAGAATAACTAAACATACGAAGAAAAAGACAAATTGACAAATTGGCTCAGAGGTCAGCAATTACAGCCCTCCAGATAAATATGACTCCCACCTGCTTTTATAAATAAAATCTTATTGGAACACCATCACAGTGGTTGCTTTAAGTATCACTTGTGGCTAATTCATGCTACACTGGCAAATTTAATGGTTGTAACGGATCCTATATGATCCACAAAGCCTAAACTATTTACTCTCTGGTTCTTTAGAAAAAAAGTTTTTTTGGCCACTGAACGGGGTAAAAGAAAATAGTTATGGTGGTAAGAGAACAAAGATCCAAGTTGCCAATGTTTGAAATATTTGGCAAAAGAAATAATAATAAATGTACTAATGAGATTTATTACAGAAAGAAGGAATACTTTTCTTATTGGGCAAAGACTTACATGTAAGATAGAACAGAACATATAAAATCATTTAAGCTGTCTATGAACATATGAAAATAATGTTATAACAGTAATCTGAGACATTACTTAGATTATCTAAATAAAAGTTTGGTATAACTAAAAGAGACATGAGAACATGCTACAGTTCTCTTGTTTTATACATATAGTAACTACTCATTCCTAATGCCTCCTTTCTCTGTCAAATGTCCCTGTTTGGATGATAAGTTTATATGATTAGTCCATTCACAGAGGTTATCACAAAGTAACTGGCAAAACCGACTTTAATTGTATGGTAAGTTGTATTTTAAATAAGGTTTTTGGATAAATATTAATGAAAGACAACATTTTGATCAATGAAAGTGTCAAAAATACCTTCACAATTACCTGATTAGATAAAGATAAACAAAGTACAATTTGTATAATTTTAAAAAAGCAGAAAAAAGAGGAAGCTATCAGGAATAAAATAGGACACAGAAATATGATTAATATTTTGATACAACAATAAATGTAAATGTTTAAAATACCACTTTGTAGAGAATCAAGTCTCTTGGTTGTATTAAAATAATCTTCATTTAACCTGAAACAAAATTACAAAAAAAAAAAAAAGGGAGACAGAGAGAAAAAAAATAGGACATGAAACAACTGAGGAGGAAAATATGAAAGAACAGCAAAAAAGGAATGACAAATTAATTTCAGACAATTTAAGGTCCAAGTCAAAATGCAGTGAACAAGAAAAGGAATCATTTTATAATGATAAAGAACTTGGTAACATAATACATATCTAGCACCCATATAAGTAGACATTAGCAAAAAAACAGACCACATGAGCAAAAATAAAGAAGGGCAGTAATAATTGTCATGATACAGCACATGTAAATATGTATATTCATCTCTCTCCATATATAATTTTTAATATCTCACATAGAATGCTCTTTTCAAACACAATAATTATTCTATATTATATCAAGATACATGCCTCTAAATTCCTCACAGAAGAAGTTTGTAGGCTATTTTTTGGATTATAATGCACAAAAAATTGAAACTAATTGTTTGAATTTAAACATATCTTCCCATCCAACCTCCCTCCAAAATAATTGGAAACTTAAATAAGGAAAACAACCATATGCTGCAGAAATTTCAGTGCACAGTCATAAAATTGAAGTAAAACTATTTACAAAATTAAAAAAATACCATGTTTTAAAGCTTATGAGATACTGTTAAATCTGTTTTGAGGGACGAACTCCATATTTGAAGAAAATGACAATTCTACTTAACAATTATAGAATGGAATACAATGTAGCAAATAAAAACAATGAATGAGAGCTCTATATACAAACATAGAAAAGTCTTTAATACATATTTTAAATGGCAAAGACAATAAGATTTATAGTAATATGTTTCACATGATGGCTGTTATGTTAAAATACAATAAAATCTTACGCATGTCTAGAATTTTTAAAAATGGTGATTTGGAAAGATACACACTAAATTGGAAAGAGTGCTTATCTCTAGGGAGATGAAGGAGGGAAAACAGCTGTCAAATGGGACTTTTGCTCTTTGAGAATATTTACAATTAGAGTAAGTTTACATCATACCACAAGGCATACACAAAAATTCTCATAGCAGCTTTGTTCATAAGAGTCAAAGCCTAAAAATAACTCAAATGTCCAGTAACAGTAGAATGGGTGGATGCATTGTGGTACATACACACAATGGAATACAGGTAGCAAAGACCATAATGAATGCAACAATATCGATTAATCTCTCAGACATAATTTTGAATAAAATAAAATACAAGTCAGGGCACCATGGCTCACGCCTGTAATTCCAACACTTTGGGAGGCCAAGGTGGGCGGATCACGAGGTCAAGAGATTGAGACCATCCTATTCAACATGGTGAAATCCTGTCTCTACTAAAATTATAGAAAAATTAGCTGGGTATGGTGGCGCATGCCTGGAGTCCCAGCTACTTGGGAGGCTGAGGTGGGAGAATTGCTTGAATCTGGGAGATGGAGGTTGCAGTGAGCCTGGGCAACAGAGTGAGACTCAGTCTCAAAAAAAAATTCAAAAAGGTATTTACAGTGTAATTTTATTTACAGAAACTTTAAAGACATATATGAAACGGATGAATGATGCTGTAAGTCAGCATAGTGGTTATCTTTGGAAATCTGAAAGATACTCCAAATCATAGACCAATTGGGTGAAAGCACAGGGGAGACCTCTGGAGTGCTGAAAAGTTCGACTTGATTTGTGTGGTAGTTACGTGCATACACATGTAAGAATTCATTGAGTCATGCACTTAAGATTTGTGTATTCTGTAAGTTATATCTGCATGAAAAGAATACACTCATATTACTGAATAAACTGAATAAATAACAAGAAAACTAAAACAAAATAATTAAAGGTAAAATGAAAAGTTTCTCATGAAAACAAAATCTATAAATATGTGCTTTTCACAGAATTTTGTGTGGCTCTAGATCCACTAAGTTAAAAAGGTCTATAAAAATTGGTTTGAATGACCATATACCCCTATTCTACCGTACAGAAACACAATAGAAAGGACCTCCCTAAAATCAAAGGGTAGGATTACTGTGATGAAAATCTATCTAAAGATAGCTACAGTATCAAAAATTATAAAAATGATGTGTAACAAATAATATTACAGAGGCACAAACTGAGATAATCAAATAATAGAGTGACAGAAATGTAAAATACGCATGTATAAGATAACTAAAAGTATATGTAGTATAGGAACAAATACACTATTAAGATTAAGGCACTGAGTAAAAGAATAGACTAAATTGAAATAGAATCAAATAAAATTTTTAAAAATAAAAATACAGGGTTTGAAATTATACCCTCAACTGACATAATGAAGAACATATTTGATAAAATTCCCATGCATAAGTTAGGAAGAATCAGTATCATAGTACTGGCAATTTTCCACAAATTAATTCATAGGTTAAATATGATTTCAATGAAGATCCCAATCCCAACAGGGTTTTTAATTTGTTTCTTTTATTGAACTTGACAAACTGACCCTCAAATTTATATGAAAGTAAAGATTCAAAATAATAAAGTTCAATTTTAAGAAAGATAATTCCTGGAATCAACCTTACCAGGTTGATTATAGAAATTTAGTAATTATTAAATATTTAGTACTTTTAAAATGTAGTAATTAAAATAATGTGGTTTTGTCTCACAGATAGACATATTAGATAAATGTAACCAATAAATGATCTCAAAATAGATCCACATGTATAAAGACGAACTGGTGTTTGACAGAAGTGGCGTTTATGTCAATAAAAAATGAGCTACTCAATTTATGAAGCTGGGACAATTGCTTAACCATGAGGAAAAGTAAAAGTAAATTCTGACTTCACTGTAAAAGTATAAATTCTAAGTCCTTAAGACCCAAGCAGGGAAGCAAACTTGAAATGATTTAGAAGCAATGTAGAAGAATACCTTTATGGCTTTGGGGGAGGAAACATTTCTTAAATAGGACATAAAATATGCAAACGATAAAGAAAATGATGGATGTACTTGATTTCAAAATTTTGAAAAAAATAGACAAATTACCATAAGTTAAATGAAATATAATTTACAAATTGGAGGAATTTTTGGCAACTTGTAATCAATAAAGGATAAAAATCCAGAATATAAAAGAGCCCCTTATGAATCAATAACAAAATAAAAGGTCATCAATAGAAAAATGGGCAAAGGACATGAATAGGTAATTTACATGTAAGAGGAAACCCAAGTGACCAATTAACATATGAAATGCTCAATTTCATCAGTAATCAATAATAGAGAACAAAAAGCTGTCATTTCACACGGATTACAGTAGCAAAATTACTTAGTTTGATCATACCAAGTGTTGGTCACAATGTGGAGAATCAAGAATTCTTCTGTACAAAATTTATGCAACCACTTTTGAGAGCAAAGTGGCAATATGTAGTAATGTTGAACATGCACATATACTTGTACTTTCACTTTGAAATGTATTTTGTAGAGAAACTATTGTATATGTCCTGAGTAGGTATAAGGACATTCTCTAAAACACTTGCTTTCTAATGTCTAAGAAGCAGAAACACACACTTTATTAGTGGTAGAATAGAGAAGTTGTGGTTCGTATAGACATTGAAATACTGTAAAACAATTAAATAATATATCAAATCTCAAAAATATGACATTGAGTGGAATAAGGAAGTTGCAGTAGATTACTGTATTGGTTTTATCAAAAACTTGATGACTTAAAATAACACATATTTATTATATCACAGTTTCTGTAGGTCAGAAATCTTGGCATGGCTTAAATGGACTCTGTGCTTCAGCATCTTACCAAGCTACATTCCAGGTGACAGTCAGGGTTGTGGTCTCATCAGAGGCACCACTGGGGAAGGAATTACTTCAAATATCCCTCAGTCTGTTGGGATAATTATGTTCTTATGGCTGCACAACTGAAAGCTCTAGTTTCTTTCAAGAAATCTTCTGCAGCTCCTAGAGACCACTCAAAATTCCTTGCCACATGAAATTTTCTAATATGACTACTTCCTTCATGGCATATTGCTTCTTCAAAATCAGTAAGGGAGAAAGAGACTTTAGCAAGATTATGATACATGCTTAACATAATCACAAGAACAAATCACATACATGGCATTTGCCTCATTGCATGGATCAGAAGAAAATTAGAGGTCCTGTTCACACTCAAGGGGAAAGGATTACACAAATGTATAAATACCAGAAAGTCTTGATCATGGAAATCACTTTAAAGTCTGTCCCTCACAATTACATGTACCATTTATATAAATGTGTCAAAACATAAAAATAAAACCAGTAACTTATTTGAATTTCTAGGATATTATGCTGAATGAAAAAAAAAGTCAAAATGTGTGTAATGTATTATTCCATATAGAAAACATTCCTATGATGATAACATTATAGAAATACAGAACTAGATTAATGGTTTCCAGGGATCAGGTACAAGGGGAGGCCAAAGGAGGGGGACAGAGGTGAGCGTGAGTATCAAAAGAACAACAAGAAGTATACAGAACTTTTCTGTATCTTGACTGTATCAATGTCAATAACCTGGTTGTGAAAATTGTGCGATGATTTTGCAAGATGTTAACATTAAAATTCTGGGGAAAACTGGGTAAAGATTACCACAGTTTCTCTGTATTGTTTCTTAAAACTGCATGTGATCTACAATTATATATAAAAAGTTTAACCAAAAACAAAAAAGAAAGTAAAAAAAAAATTTACAAACTGAAACCCAATAAACAGAGTACAAATTCTGAATGGTAAACAGAAAGCCGTAAGACAATAATAGATGGAGGAAAAAACTGGCAAAGACCAGATTGACATAAGGAAGCTAATTTTCAAGGAGATAATTAAAATCATCATTGGAGGGAGTAGAGGGTAGAATTTCTCTGCAGAAAATCAAGGCGGTACTTGAAGGGCAAGGTTGAGAGACTTTCAAAATATAGAAGAAAGGAAAAAAGATTGAATGACTTAATGAGTACACAACGGTCATTAGTCTTCTGTTTATATTACCTTACATAGAAAACTTGTGAATACAAGTGCAAGTATTGCATCATATGTATTATGTGATATATATGTACATACATATATGCATATTAGATGTATATTCTCCGACTACCTTTCAAAGATGACATCAATACTACTCTGTAAGGTAATATACAAAGTTATTAAAATATTTTTTTGAATTACTACTATTAGTGATTTTAATTTTCCATTTTATATTTTTAGATATGTAATTTTCTATGAGTATAAATTCCAGATACAAAATAATAAATGATTAAAATTAGTGTAATTTTGTGAATATTGCACATCTGCAATTAGGTAAAATATATATATAACCAAAAAAAACTGGAAGGAAGTATTGTATACCAAATGTAACAGTGATTCTGCCTGGGGGATTGGGTTTTAGTTGTTTTTATTTTCTCCACGTAGTACTGTGTAGTTTCCAGATTTTATACAGTGATCAGATGTTCATTTTATAATCATACAAATAAACTTAAAATTAGTATATAAAATTTTATAGGTAATATATAATAACAAATACATAAAAATATACACTGAAGATTGATGGGAAGGAATACAACAGAAGTTCAGAATATTAGAGACAACTTTCTAAGTTCTTTTTAGGTTTCCATATATTTTTCAAAACTTGCATCAAGAGGCGTGTATTATTCGGTAATGGGAAAATACCTCTAAGAAAGTGGAAGTTATTCATTAACTGATTTGAGTGTGGAAAAATATTTTCTAAAACATTAAAACAATAAAAAAAAAAATCACAAAAGAAGGAGACTATTCCAAATAGCCAATTACAGGTTTGGTGCAAAGTAATTGAGGTTTTGCCGATGAAAGTGTGGTAAAAACCCACATATTTTGCACCAACTAATAAAAAATAACATGGAAACACATTTCACCTCCCTAAATTGAACTTCCAATAAATTAACTTTTTTTGGACATGCATATTTCATTTTTCTTCTTTTCTATTATATTTAAGTCAAATTTTAGATGGATTAAATATTACATCCTTCATGACGGAATATTATGCATTTGTTAAAGATCTTATTCGAAAATGTGTAGCAAAAATGGGGAAAATACAATATTTGGAAAAAAAGATAAATTATTGTATTGTGCAATTTATTTTGAACTTATCTAAATATATATTTTATGAATGAAGAAAATGAACTAAAATATTCACCATAGTTATATTTTAGGGTTGAGATTTCAGGAGACTTTAATGTTCTCTCTCAATGCCTGTATTTTCCAAATATCGAAAATCAAACCATAAAATAATTAGATGAAATAATAGATATAATAAAACTATATCAACATCCAACATAGAAGTTTAAAAGATTCTGTTCTTCGCACTGCAATTTCACTAACGCAGAGCTCTTTAGAACATCTTATAAGATTCACTCATTCAACAACTACTTATTGAATGCCTACCATCTGTCAAGGACTATAATACGTGTCTGGAATAATGCAGAGAAATCCTCTATGTTATGAACAAATTGAAGATCTTTCCCCCAGGCAGCTTACCTTCAGAGATGGAATTTGGAAAACCATCTACTTCAAGCCCCGCTTGTGCATAGTTACCGAAGACCCAGCCTAGGCCAAGCACTAGGCTAGTACAGGTAATCAAAGGGAGCAAGACTGACAGAGTCCTCATCCTCACTGAACTTGAGTGCAAAAGAATGTTCCTGAAAGCTTGGTTCAATATGCCAGGAAGACTGTCCTCACGGTTATAGTGTGAAGTTCAGGAACCTGCATTTCAACTGTTCTTCAGATGATTTGGATGCACAATGCAGTTTGAGAATCACTGTGCTAGTAGAGCTTCAATGTCGAAAAGATGGATAGTGCACTGCCCAGAAATTTTCAGAGAGTGCATTAGTTTGCTAAGGCTGCTCTAACAAAATACCACAGATTGGGTGGCTTCAATAATTTACTTCCTCACAGTTCTAGAGGCAGGATTGGTTTCCTTCGAGGCTTCTCTCATTGGTTTGCAGATGGCGGCTCCTTCGCTGCCTCTTCTCATGGTCAGCCCTCTGTGCATGCTCACTCCTACTACCTGTTTTTCTTCTTATAAACACATCAGTCATATTGGACTAGGGCTCCAACCTAAGTTTCTCATTTTAGCATAATCACTTCTTTAAAGACCTTATCTTCATATATGGTAACATTTCGATACTGGGGGATCAGGACTTCAGCATATGAATTTTAGGGGGGACACAATTCAGTCCATACACCACTCTATTCTTTAATCATCTTTAGGGACCTCTCACATTCTCGTCCACTGTCTGTTTGCATACCTCCAGCGATGAGGAATGCACTACTCGACTGTCTGTCGGCGGAGAGAATCTAAATGTCTCTGAGTAGAAGACCACAAGGCTCAGATATTTCCAGCAGTACGTGGTTGAACTCTTCAGCCCTTTCTCTTCCCTAAGATGCCTGTGACATTTTTCATTCTTAAAAGGGATTTATTACCTTCAATATTATTATTATTTTGTATTTTAACTGACCAAACAGAAAACTTTCTGGGCCCTTTGTGGAGGAATTACAAAGGCAGTTTTCTTAAACCAGAGCAACTCAAAAGAATCGGCTCACTCCTTTCTCTGGCAGCCAGATTTTCGCTCCTAGGTCACATGTCACTTCTAATTGTGGGCATGATGCTCGAGTTCCCCTTGGGCCTAAATTTCATCCGAGTAAATCCTCTCCTTCAGCAGCTGCAGGATTGTGTCAGGGAGAGTGATCTTCAGGCACACACTTCTGCAGAAAAGAGCAGCTGAGCCTGGCGTGAACCCCCGGAGTCAATCATCTCCCATTGACCTGTTATCGACTCTGACATGGCCTCGCTCAGTCAGACGTTAATAAACAGAGACCAATGGGTGCAAGAGAAGGAGCTGGGGTCCTGGAGATGGGGTTTTATTCTCACTTTTAAAAAATGGCAAGAAAGAGAGAAAGTACTGGGACAGCTGGGGTAATGAAAAATACCCTGAGTAGAATTCTCTCTGGTTGTATCTAGTTTGGCCAAATGGTTTTTGGGAGTCTGGTGATAGATGAATTGTTTCCCTAGAAAGCCTCAGAGGTAATTTGCACACCCTGAGAAAGGTTTTAAATATCCTCAGGGAACCTCAGAGTCCTTTCTAGTGTGCAGCCCTCTGATAGTTATGTGAACCAGAAGCTCCTTTTCACCTCAGCATTTTGTTATGTAAAATTTCTAATACAGCAAAATTGAGAGGAATTTACAGTAAACACTTGTATACTCATCACCTGGATTCTACCAGTAACATTTTACTATACCTGCTTTATCTTGTATCAATGTATCTCTCTGTCCAGCCATCAATCCATTTTATTTTTTGGATGCATTTCAAGGCAAATTGAAGACATCATTACATTACCTCTGCATACTACTGCGTGTAGACAGAGTTCAGTATTTGTTTACATTTTTTTTCCTCTTAAGGGGTAAAGTTTGCTTACAATGAAACACATGAATCTCAAGTGTGTGTTTATTGACTTTTGATGAATGTATGCACTTATCCAACCTAAATTACTATCGATACAGAACAATGTCATCACCCAGAAAGTTATCTCATGCCCCTTCCCAGTAAATTCCCAGCACCTTCCATTTCCCAGAAAACTTTGTTTTAAGTTTTCTACCCCAAGTAAGTTTTGTATGTTTAGATGTTCACAAAACCATGAGTCATATATTATGTACTCTTGCATGTCTTCTGTTGCTCAGCACAGCATTTTTGAAGTTTATCCATGTTGTGCATACTACATCAGTAGTTTGTTCCTTTTTATTGCTAGATAGAATTCCATTGGGTTAATACACCAGTTTGTTTATCCATTTTTCTATTGTGGATAAGTTGGCTTTTTTAAGCTGTAGCAAATATGAATAAAGTGACTATGACTATTCTTACACAAGTATAAGAGCCAACTTTTTGCCTTTCCATAAGTACAACATAATATTTTCAACCATATCATCCATCCATCCATCCATCCATCCATCCATCCATCCATCCATCCTTCCTCCCTCTCTTCCATCCATTCAAACACCCATTGTATATTCACTGTATACCAGGCACTGTTCTACCACTGGGAATACAAAACCAGAAAATACAGCCCTGTCCTTCAAAGAATCTAGTGGAAGAACTCTACAGATAAACAGACAATTACAGAATCATGGAATTAGAACTAAAATGGAGACTTGCAGAGAAAGAAGCAGCTAACCAGGTAGGGGAGAGTTAGACAAGACTTCCAGGTAGGTCAAGACTGAGTGAGAGAAACAAACTGCAGGATTCCCAGTAACATTACATGGAAATTTTAATAATGAGTGTCATGATGCTTTGTCTTCAATAAAAGTCTTAGCCCTCACCATAGAACTCATTTCAATGGAGGTGATTTCACAAGGGGCCTTAGTGAGTTAATTTGCTCCTTGAAATCAACTCTCCTAGAGCTTATAGTCTTTATTTGCATTCTTCCTGCAGGTTTGTCTCAAGTTTTCATCTCACTTGACTTGCGACTTTCAGAGGAAAGATGGTAGTTTACATTAGAAGGTTATTTTGTTCTCAAGTTTATAGAGTTTTCCGAAAAGCCCTGTGGAGCTGACTCATAGAATTAGCCAGATTTCTTAAGTGCAACAATTCCAGAATGTACTAATTCTGAGATATAGATTTCTTTTTAGTCCCTGGTAGGGTTACCAAATAAAATACAGGGCACCAAGTTAAATTTAAATTTCAAAAACAATTTTTTAGTATAATTGTGTCCCAAATATTGCATGGGGCATAAGTGTGTTCCAAATATTGAATGTGATATATTTATACTGAAAAGTGATTAATTAGTTGTTTTGCTGAAATTCAAATTTAACTGGGCATCCTGCATTTTTTATTTGCTATATCTGACAAGTCTAGTCATTGGGGAAAGAAGCTTTCTGCCCAAGTGAATTCTACCCATGATAAAAGCCAATCCCATAAAATATCAAAAACTAGTCATGGAGAAAATTTTTAATTGTACTATACGCCGCCAAGTCTTTTAAATAGATTATACAGGCCTAACATAAACATTTCTTGATCACCGGAAGTCATTAGTATGAATGTCAATTATTGCAATGTGTGATGTCCTCAAAGGTACTTGGGGTGTTATGACCTATCTGTATGCCACCAGTCATTTGTGATTTTAGAATTTTGAATCTGACTTTTTAAAATTGTGTTTTTAAATTATAAGGCTATCGGTTAAATCTGCTCATGGCAATCAATATTTATTTTCCCAAAGTCTAGAAACACTAAACTTTTCTCTTGCCTAAACTGATGTCAGTAAAAAAAAATGAGATCTGAATATTGCTAAAAATATTTATAAACAAAGTTTATAAGCTAGCATGGAAAAAATACTGAGTTTGTGATAATTATTTAGCATTTTAGAGATTTTTTTAAACAAATTTCTAGTCTTTTATTTTCTCAAGCATTCATTCACTCACTCATTCAAATGATAAATATTATTATCTAACAGATGTTTATGTAGACCTCTACAGCTTCAGAATTTAATAAAATAATACTTATAATTAGTCATTAGAAACACATATCTTTAAAGATATGTCTTTAAAGGGCTTTAAAGGGTTAGAGGGTGATTAAAGTCTGAAGGTTAGGCCAGGCACAGTGGCTCACACCTGTAATCCCACCACTTTGGGAGGTGGAGGCAGGAGGATTACCTGAGGTCGGAAGTTCGAGACCAGCCTGACCAACATGTAGAAACCCCGTCTCTACTAAAAATACAAAATTAGCTGGGCGTGGTGGCACATGCCTGTAATCCCAGCTACTCGGGAGGCTGAGGCAGGAGAATTGCTTGAACCAGGGAAGCGGAGGTTGTGGTGAGCCGAGATCACGCTATTGCACTCCAGCCTGGGCAACAAGAGCGAAACTCCGTCTCAAAAAAAAAAACCAAAACAAAATCCTGAAGGTTTCCATCTGAATATTATATATCCTCCAAGCAGCATATTCATTCCATTTTCATAATTGCATAAATAGATCAGTGGATTTCCACCTGGCTTCATGTAATCATGCTAAGCAGTGTTATTTAAATGGTGAAAGCACAGTTCTCTCTCACCTAGACCTTTCTTGAGTACGCTCTCAGGATACACGTTAGATCTTAACTTCTTTTGCACATTTAAGTTTGATCTTCTTTCAACCAATCAGAGAAAGAAAAACAATTATTTTAGTTGCATATTTCAAGACAAGGACTCAGCTTGTAGCTGAGTTGACCCTAATCCTCAGCAGTTCACAGTCTCTTTCTGGGAATCTTTGTACTAAGAGTCTAAGTCCTCGTGACATTTTCCAGGGCACACAGAAGTCACTGCTGGCAGATATTCATAGAAGTTGGGGTTAACATTCCTGCATCAAAATTCTTGAAAACGGATCTAGTAGATTACCCAAAGGACATATCCTGCTATCAACATCTGCCAAAATCCATTACCTGTAAAGATGCTGCTTTCTGTAAAGGAAATGTCCTCAGCATTTCAGTGATAATGCAGATCCACACATGAATCAGGGAAGACCCAGAATTACACCACAGGATTGTGCGTAATGATCAGTCTAGCTCCATCATACTGGACCATTGCTCACTCCTGACCTGGATTCCTGACTTGAGACAATCATTTACCTGCCATGCTTTTTCTGGGCAATGAGTTATCCATCTTTTTTTGACATAAAATCTCTGCTAGCACAGTGGTTCTCAAATTGCAATGTGCATCTAAGTCACCTGGAGAGCTGTTGAAAATGTAGGTTCTTAGGCCTCACACTATAATGATGAAGCCAGACTCTCTGGCATATTGAGCCATTTTTCTAGAAACACTCTTCTCTATCTAAGTTGTCTGAGGTTGGGAACTGCATCAGTCTTGCTCCCTCTAATTCCCTGTATTAGCCTAGTGCTTGCTTGGCTCGGGGTAGGCCCTCAATAAATATTTGGTCAACGAAGAAATCAAGAAAGACTAAAAAGTGATAGCTGGCAGAGTAGCCCCAGTGAGTAGTTTAAGAAGAATTTTAAGTGAAGGCATTCTTACTAACATGAGGGATCAGTTGAAGACAGTTTTTCTGAAGCTTCATTTTGTCTTTTGAATTTTAATAAATATCACTGCTTCTGTTAAATCATAAAAGTACTATGCCAGGATGTATAATATGGTTTCATTGTAATACCTTATCCTCTGTCACCCTTCCTTCCTTCCTTCCTTCCATTTTAAATATAAAGAATGTTCTAGAAAAATGTTTGCTCAGTGCTCAATTTTTGAGTAGTAAGATTTTGGGTAATTTTTTCTACTTGTCAATATCACATAATTTTTGTAATAAGTTTACAATCAAAAGAAATTGAAGTCAATAATTATTTAAACTTAAAAAAATAAACCATGCTTTTTGACAGACTGGAAGTTAGAATCGGTCAACACATTTGATCTCACAGCCTACAAAGGTGACTGAGAAGACAGGGTGTAGACATGAAATCTAGTTGTGATGGCCTGCATCTTCTTTTAAAGAGTTCTCTGTGAAGGCCTCCAATCTACATTTTAGACCATGCCTCTATAGGACTCAAAAGCTCCCTTCTCTGAACCCAACATTTAGGATTTGCTTGCAAATTACCTGTGCTCTTGACTCATGGACTGTGTATTTCAAGCCTTCCAGGTGCACACTAAGGGAGCAGTCTGCATGAGGCTCAGGCTGGTGGTGAAAGCTCCAGCATTGAAGAGTAAACCCTGGATTCACTTGAAGATCTTTAGGTCTCTGACATTGGGGTCTCTCTGGACATAAAAATAGAATTGGAAAGACCAACTCATGTTTTTAAATAGGTCAAATCATCCTTTGTAGAAACTTCTCTGGGGACTTTTTCCTTTTGCAGGGAATGGAGACCAAGTGTGTACTGTTTAGGGAAGAACTAGTCCCAGTGGAATAGTCCAGGTTATACCCCAGCTGACCCCAAGATCAACTTTCCAACTTTACTCTTTGCAACCCTCTTCCACAAATATCTTAGTCTGCCATTAGTTTTCCTGTCTGATTTCCAAATATATTTTTCTTGAAAGGCTCTGTTCTTCCTGGTGCTCCCAATGAGGAAAAGGCCACCGTGTACTTTCAAAGCTAGATCCCCATTCCTTTCCCATGAAATGCCTTTCTCTTGCTCCTTGGTAAATCCTATTGTGGTATAACCAATACTATAATCAAACACACTTCCCTACCCCTTTGGAAATACAGAAAAATTACATTTCCTAGCTTCCTTTACCATTTAGTGGAGCCACATGACTATTTCTGGCTAGTGTGATGTGCATAGCAATGACATAAGGCAATTATTGGTTGACTCTTAAAACCTCTTGAGAGATCTATATTCTGTGTCATTCTTCATTGTGAAAATGAAGACAATCCATTGAAGATCCAGAAGAAGAATTCTGAGGTCCTAAGGAATAGTAGAACCCCTAAATTGACGTGGATGAGGATACTAAATCACTGCGTGAACAAGAACTACTCAGTAGAGCTGTCTCACTATGAACATCTGAATTAGACTTTACATAAGCAGGAAATAAACTTTGATTGTGTTTATCCTTTTAGATACAGATAATTTATATTCCTATAGAATAATATAGCCTGCCTTAATGTTAACATTTGCTCATACTTCAACCTCTACTTAAGGCAGTCCTGTCTCTGTCTAGCTCTCCTGAGTACCACAGATGAGGTTAACCCAAATTAATGTCTCCCTTGGGAATGTCCTTATTACAATATATCATAAACATTCTCCCACATCCCTTTCTCTCTCACCAGACTGGAAGCAGTACAAGAGCAGGGCGATCTTTGTTAACTTAGGGCTGGTCACTGCATCTGAAACATTTCAGTCCTATAAAAGGGTGGAATCTGTACTAGAAGAAAGATTTGCTTCACCAAAATATATGTTCTTGTATATTGCTTCTCAGATAGAGATAGAGGGGAAAGAAGCCTAGGTCCAGTGGATCTGAAGAGTAGGTTCAATTCTCAACAGCCTCCTTTGGGCAGTAAGAAGGCTTGATATCCTCAAGGAAGTATTTGTATTTTTTTCCTCTTACAATCTCCTGTGAGTATGACTATAGAAAATTGGTCAAAGATGACCAAAGATGACCAAAGGTGAGTACAGATCCTTTGAAGGCATGGCTTGGCTTTCCGGAGCTGCCGTCCTTCCTGGATACCACACTGGGGAAGTGACAGTGATCTCCATCTCTGCCCCCAAGACCAGGCATTAAGCAGTTATGACAGAGAATCCCTGCACAGGTATTTTTTGTTCAAGAACAAAATGCCTTTCTGAGCAAACCAGAAAAGAAGAAAGTCCAACACCCAGCTGCAGAGCTGGAAGGAAGCACACAGCAGTGGCCCAGGAGGATCTGTTTCATCATGCTGCCTTTTCTGGGAAATGTATTGCATGCTTTGCATGGTTTTCTTGGGGTGGAGGGCTTTAATGTACAAATGTGTGCACACAGCAGTTTCTGAGATGTGGCTTTTCTCACTTTTTACTGTAACTCAAGGAAAGTCAATGCATTTAGAAACTAGAGTGGTTTTCTTCAGATGTTCAAGTTACATTTTTACTTCCCCAGTTCAGCTCTCAATCTCCTCATCTAATTGGTCATGAGCTTGTGAAAACAAAAAATGAGAAGGATTATCCTGAATCATTTACCTAGAACTTGGACTGAGTGTAAAACAGTTGAAGATCAGTTTAACTTCTAAGAAACCAGCGAGTGGTGGAAGTATCATAATATTGCTCCATACAACTATGAGGTTGACAAAATGCAAAGACTGGCTTCACAATCCATGAAGACCACAAACACAGTGAATATTTGCAGTAAGTTCCATACAATGAGTCCCTGAAATACACTATACATACTTATGTAATCTCTTATATTCTGTTTTAGGAGAAGGGTGAAAAGAGTCACAGTTTATAAAGTATGCTGTATGCTGGTTACTATTTATTCCTTAACAACTATTTAATAAGTGCTTACCATAAACTGGCAACTATAATATACGAAGTTGAGTAAGACTTGATTCTTGACCATAAGGAAATCAAATGATCCAAACTGAAACTTGGAAAAAAATTATTTTGCACTGAAGGTGGCAAGAGAAGATGACTTGAGGGTAGAAGAGGGGATGAGGAGTGTTCTGGCTAAGAAATAGGATTTGGCAAAAGGTTTAAGTAGGGTCTAAGAATCCCAGGGCACTAAGAAATGAAGAAAGCTTGAGACATTCTCCAGCTGCTGTGTTTTATGCAGCATGTTCTGCAGAATGCCAGTCAGGAGTGTGCTCTGTGTACAAGCGCTCTGTGGTCAAATGTGTTTGGGAAACCTTGTATATCATATCATGGAAATTTATAAAAAAGACTTGCATGACACAATAAGGACTCTAAGAAGTTTTGTAGGAAACAAAATGAATTACATCTCCTCTCCACCTACCAGAACCCAGGGCATCTCAGACTTATCCTACAATATATTATTTTGTCACTTAATATTTATTCATAGTTATGAATTTGGTATTTTTCTCATCTTATTTTATAAAACAAAGAAATAGTTTAACATGGAACTTTACACCATCTAAAAAAGGCTTTCAGTAATCAAATATGCATTTCATAATGACAATTATTATTAATTATGTACATATTTACTTGAGGCTATAAATCATTCACAATGAACTCATTATGACTAACTCTCAAATATATTATGTTGTGTTATGTTATACTATAAGATATACCATAGGTACCATATCAACTCATATGATCATATCATGTGTAATGGGGTGAAAATATTCATTAACAGCTTGCACCAGCATTCTGTTTAGGAAATAAAAAGATATGGAGAAGTTTCGGGGGAGAAGATCACACCTAAATATATAGGTCATCAGGCACCAAAGCAATTTAACAAAGGAACAGATCAGTAATTTGGTTTGGAAAGAGAGAGAATGAAGAACTGTGCAGTCTTATGCTGGTACTTGCAAGCTAAATGTTCACTAACAGGGTTTGAGAGAAGTGACTCAACAGCATGGAGATGGAAGGAGACATCAGTGTCTGGGGTACACTGTGAAGGGGCTGCAAGAGCCAAGTAATGATCATAGGTTGCATTCTGCTGTCTAGAATGGAGGCGGTGGCAGTCCTATTTTACTCTAGGCTAGCTTGTTCATCCCTCTTCTGGACTTATGCTTCAGAGGCTTGGTCATCAGCAGTTTCCAGAGTGACTGTAGAGAAGTATACATCTGACCATGTGAGTTCCTCCTTTAAAACCATTCAATGGCTTCCCATTGCATGAAGAATAAATTGTACTCTCTTCCTCTGAGCTTATAAGACCCCTCATGCCCTTCTCTTCTTCATTTCTTTCCCATGTGCCATGCTCTCTGCCTGAAATATTCTCCCTCTCCTACTTTTCCTCCTGGTCCAGTTGACTTCTACTAATCTTTTGTACCTCAGTCAGATGTCACTGTTCCAGTTAAGTGTTTCTTGATCAAGTTGTGCTACCCATTCTCATTCCATCCTCTCTGTTCTCTTCCTGGTGTTTAATTCTCAACAGGAGAATCCACCCTGCACTGGCATATAGTATGAAAAATCCAGAAGGGAGCCCTTCACTCTGAAGGAGGAGGAGGCTGTTCATAGCAGCCATCGAGATGGCCTCTCTCCCACATTGAGGAGGGTCAACATGTTGAACAAAAACCAAGGATATTGTCAGTCTTTAGAGTTGATTAAAGGCTGATAAAATTCTCAAAGCCTTCAAACTGGGGTATATGTACCCTGAAGATTTATAAGTATTTTCTGAGAGACATATGAAAAACTTTGGTTTTGGATTATCAACTTCCATATGAACTTTTCTTAAATTTGGTCAAGATAAGAACACTAAAATTTCTCCTCATTATTCAATAATCTCCCATTTCTCATAAGAAACACAAAATACCATATCATTGAGAGTCTCACCACTGTGCATTGGACTATCACAAACAACTTCCAGGATACCAAAAGGATAATTCAAAACATTAGAAAATATTTTGATGTTTTTTTCCATAACTCAGTTGCAATAATGATTTGAATAACAATGTTTAAAAAAGAAGCTTCCATTTCTATGTAGCTATTCTGTGAACAAATTTTCTGGGCATTTAATGTGTATAAACACAAAAAAGAAATAGAATCAATACTGAATCCTCTTTCTTTCATGTAATTTGTCATAATCATCCCCACTAATAGAGGAATTTCCAATACAATTGATTTCTTTCTGCTTAATAAATATTTATCAAAATTTATAATGTATATATCTTGCCTTAATTCATGTCTTAATAATAATAATGACATATTCATATAGAAGAAATTCTTTTTAATACTTGAAGCATATAGTTCTAGGTATTACAAGCAAAATTTAAAAGTCAGTTTATTTGCATATTGTTGTAGCAGATAGGTATGATCAATTAAAGATTTTTTTTAAATTTTAAGTTCAAGAGTACATGTGCAGGTTTGTTCTATTGGTAAACTTGTGTCATGAGGATTTGTTGTACAGATTATTTTATCACCCAGGTATTAAGCCTATACCCATTAGTTATTTTTCCTGATCCTCTTCACATGCATACGTATGCTCATTGCAGCATGATTCATAATAGCAAAGACATGGAATCAACCTAAATTCCCATCAATGATTGACTGGATAAAGAAATTGTGGTACATATGCACCATGAAATACTATGCAGCCATAAAAATGAACAATCAAAGATTTTCAAGCATCAAAATATATTACATGAGCTTAAAAGTCTGTGAGGGATGTAAAATATCTGACTGTTACAGGAGAGCATGTTCATTTTTTAAATGGGTGATGGTGGGTGTGAAATTACTATGCTTACTATTGATTACATTTTAAAGAGTGTTTGACAGTTTTGCTTAACAATTTCAATATTCGCCATATTAAAAATGATATCCTTTGCTAGGAGGCACCACATTTTAGAAGTTATTTTGGTGAATAAGCAAATGGAAAGTCTAAAGATTACTGCATTCAGCTGCTTCTCCTAGAAAACTGAGCATTCAACCCAGCTCTGCTTCTTGGCAAAGGGTGTCACCTAGCACATGTGGAATGTGTGACACCCCAGGAGGGTGGCATATCCTACTCCCAATGCCATACTTATCAGTTGCTTCAGATCATGAACACTCTCACACTGGAGAATCTTCCTTTAAGATTAGGGCCCTTCAGGATCTTTCCTTAGGAAAGATTTCTCTGCCCAGCCCTGGCCAGATTCAGTGAAATTCTCCTGATAAGCATTCTCAGAGCCCTCACACTATTTCCTCAGATCACTTATTCTGTTTCATAATTATGCATTAAAAAGGCCATGACCAAAGTCCAGACCTGCCACTGGGATGTAAGCTCTCTGAGGACAAGGCCTTGCCTATCTTTGTTTATACTTTTTTCTTTAGCATCTAGCACAGGGTTTAGAGCTTCAAAGAAGCTCAGTAACTATTTGTTGAATGAATAGATAAACTAAATAAAAAGTTCTGCATTAAAACGCCAAGTACCACAAGAATAACAACACTTTCAGGTTATTTTTATGTATCTACATATTTTTCATTTAGTGTTTGTTTGCTTATTGTCAAGATTAATCTGAAAGATTAACTGTGCACTTATCATGTGCTGTGTATTGACTGTGTAACTTGAACATGCAGGCAGGAAAGGGTTAAAAATTTACTCAGTGGCACTGGGAGCATTAATGGCGTTAATTTTTGGATGTCACTATAGCTACAGTGGAGCTGTCTTGCTGTAGAACCAAGGGAACACCCCTGGGAAGGTGCTGGGTTGTTGGTGACCCTGTGTGAGGGATTCTTCTATGGACGCCAACCCAGGAAAGTCTTCTCCTGAATCTAGGAGGGGTTCAGTTGACACTTTCCAGGCTGGCAGACATTGGGATTGAGAGAAAAGGCCTGGAACTGCTCCAAATTGTGCAAGTACAAATACAAAGAAGTAATAAAGATGAACTGAGAGATAGAAGCTTCTGCAGCAGCAGCAGCAGCAGCAGCAGCAGCAGCAGCAAATATCTATGCATCTTGGGTGGTGCTCACTGTATCTTTTCATAGGGAAGTTGACTAAACAAGAGGGTTCTTTGGAGCACTGATATGCAGCAAGTCAGCTTGGAGCTCTCCATACAGAGAAAACTAATGTAAAACAAAACTATTTCAAAAAGAACATGAAGTGAAGTGCTGGTGGCCAGAAGAAAGACATCTGAGCACGATTCAGTGAAATAGGTGCTTGAACCCTGACTCTGCAATTTCTAGCTGCGTAACTTTGACAAATGACTTAACTTCTCTGAGTCTCAGCTTCCTCATTAGTAAAACGGGATTTTGCAATACTCCCCAAATGAGAGAATAGATATGAAAGTGATGGCTTCATAAGAGGTTTTCTGGTAAATATTTGTCAAAACTTTAGAAAGACAGAGATTTCAAGAATGAGATTAAAGCCTGGTATCTGGACACCATGATCAGAGATTAGAGAGTTGACTAGCTAAGATGGTCTTTGGATCCTACCATGCCATGGATGTGTGTGTAAACATCTTTAAGTTTCTGGTTATAGAACAAGAATTTTCAATCTTGGTACTATTGACATATTGGGCTGGAACACTCTTTGTAGTGGGTGATAAAGTGGGATGTATTGCAAGATATTTAGCAACATTCCTGGCCTCTACCTATTGGATTCCAGTAGCTCTCCCACCCCAAGTTGTGACAATTTAAAATGTTTCCAGACTTTGACAATGTCTCCTGGGGGACAAAATTGTCTCTGGCCGAGAACCACAAGTCTAAGAGATAGACTCACATATAAGAGACTCTAGTGTGTGTGTGTGTGTGTGTGTGTGTGTGTGTGTGCATGCATGAATTCGTGTGTGTGTGAAGAAATGTCTTTTTCATTAGAAGCTGATCACTCATAAGTCAAGTGAAGAACAAAGCACAGATGGTTAAACTACTTTAATTCTCTCCCATAGTTCTCTCCCAGCCCATCCACCATGTGTGTGCATTCTAACACACACTTTTACAAAACTTCCCACAAACACCTTGGGGAGAGCGTTGTCTAGAGACCCATGAATTCCATGCTAGGTTGTTAGCTTTATCTAGCATTTCCCAATGATGCTTATATTCATTCATTCATTCATTCATTCATTCATTCATTTCATAAATTAAACATACGTATGGGGCTTCCACTATGTGTTAGACACTATGTTAAGATTGGGGACAAGACAGATAAGGACACGGAGCTTGCATTCTAGTGGGAGGGGACAGAAAATAAGTAACTAACACATACATTCGGTAAGACCTAGGAAATAACATGGGCGATGGAATAGGAAAGTAACTGGGGATGAGAAGAGCTGTATCAATTCAAGTGATCAGGGAAGGCTGGTGTGGCGAGGTGATGTTTAGGCTGAGATGCTCTGAGTGAGGTTCTTGGGGAGGATGATTGTGGCGCAAACTGAATCAGGCCGTTGAATATCCCAGGTTCAGAACTTGATACTATAGCTGTGTCTTGCTGCTGTGCTAAAGAACCGCTCCTGGCTGTGAATATGAGGCTACTGAGAGAAGTAGTTCTTAAATTCTTACTGAGGATCTGGTAAAAGTTTTGGACTCTTTCAACAGAAAAGGTATGTACCCACAGGCTTGTGAATACTTACAATTTCAGGGGTTAATGGCACTTTTAATGAAGCTTTTTTTCTTGAACATTGATTTAGAAACCCGACTACCAAGATTAGTCATAGTCTTCATGGCTTATGTGAATTCCTGGTGTGGATTTGTGGAAGGGAGCTGGGGAAGAATGGGGGATTACTTGCTGTTTACTTCAGGTGGATTGAGAGTGTAGTAGGTTAGATAACTGTTCCCAATGCTTCACTCTCCCTAGTGTTAGTGTCTAGCCACTCCCTTGTTACGGCCTTACAGTGGGCAGAATGTACCTTCTCACCTCTTGACACTGGCCTTGTGACTTTATTGGGCCATTCCTGGGCACTGTGTTTGTGTGGTTGGGCTTTCCCTCTGAATTTCTGCCACCACCTGAAAAGAACATACCCTAGGTGGCTGCTGCCCTTTCAGCCTGATCTCAGGATGAGGGTGGATCCATACCCCTTTGTCCTGCAGCTTCAGGCAGAGCCACCCAAGGGAACCAATTCTAGATCAGATGAACACAGCCAGCCTGTAAATCTATGTACGTGAGAATAAAAGTGGAGTTGGAAGGCACTGAGTTTGGGGCTGGTGTGTTACATAGCATCTTCGTGGCAAGAACTGCCTAACACAGGTTTACATGTAACAACCATGCATATCACCTGAAACATACTGAGCATGTGTGGAGTTCTGAACTTAAATGGTGCCTATAATGGCCCAAGGGATCCCACATGAGCACAACTGTCTGATTAAGTCATCTTCATTTCGCAATGCTGGAATGTCTGCACTTTTTATATTCCTTGTAAAATTTCTACTGCACAAATTACAGGATGAAAAAAATAAAGTGGGAGAAGAAAGTGAGAGGGGTGAAAGAGAGATCAGTTTTGTCCTGTACTGCAGAAAGTTTGGAGAAGCTAAGTGCTAAGATTAAAACTTTGGCTACTGTGGAAAAGGGAAGAAAATACACAAAGAGGGAAACTGAAATAATATGTATTGAGTGCCACATACCATGCCAAATGCTTTACATACATTGCTTGACTGAATTCTGTTTAAAAACAAACAGATAAATAAACCAACAAATCCTTATAACATATCCTGATGTCATTTCACAGATAGAAAACCTGATGCTCAGAAGGTTTAAATAGATTTTTCTTGGTTACTCTGATGAGGAGCCTGGGCTTCAAATCTAGCTCTTGTCTACAAAAGTCATGCCCTGCCCACGAGTTGATATCATTTCCCTATGAGGATGGGCAGCTTAGCATTTTACTTGGGGCGGAGTACATGCAAAACTTCATGGGGCTAAGAAGGGACAGGGCAGTATAGATGTAAACTATCTTTAGAGTTGAAACCTTTGAAGGAGAAGAGAAAGAGTGGGTGGATGGTAGCTTGAGCAGATAGGCACTGGAATTCAGATTTAATTAACTGAGCGTATCCAAACATATTGAATTGTCACAATACCTACCTTCAAATGTGGCATGGGGTTACTGATTACTTTCTTTTCTATTTTGATCTATGCACCTGTCTTATCCCTCAGACTTGAAGACAAGGGTCATTAACTTTTCTTAAATAGGCAATATGTGCACAGGGTGACAAATTCAGAGAGTATAATAAGCTGTAGTGAAAAATAAGTCTCCCTTCTCCTCCTGTCCCCAAGTCCCACATCTTGAGTTAACCACTATTATCAGGTAAGGGGGATTTTCAGCTTTCCATGTAAGTTTGAGAACTTGGAAGCCTTGTTACTTTAGAGCATCCACTAGACCTCTCTAAGCCTCATTCGTGCATTGACTAAACACATACTTATTACATGTCTATCAGGGGCCAGGACTTAGTCTTCCTATCTGTATTGGTTTCCTGTTAAGATAACAAATTACAACACACGTAGTGGCTTAAAACAACAAAAATTCATTATTTTCCGGTTCTAGAGGTCACAAGTCTGAAATGAACTGACAGGGTTGGGTTCTCTCTGAGGTTGTAGGGGAGAACGTTTCATTGCATTTTCTGACTTCTGGAAGCCACCTGCTTTCCTTGATTCCTGCCTACCTCCTTCATCTTCAAAGCCAGCAGCAAAGCGTCTTCAAATTGATCTCCATTTGATCCAGACTATCTTGCCTTCCTCTTTCCCTTATTAGGACACTTCTGATTAGACTGGGCCAACCCGGATAATCCAGGGTAATATCCCCATCTCAAGGTTCTTAATTTAACAACATCTTCATGATATCTTCCACCATATAATGTAAATATGTATTCACAGATTCCAGGAATTAGGATGTGGACATCTTTGGGAGGCCATTACTCAGTGCACCACACCATCTAAAATTGAAATAATTTATATATCCAAGTTTTATTTTAAATGATATCTCCTAAATAAGTCACAATCCATCCAGTTATCTCTATTCCACTGACAACACATAGATGTGCCTTTCATTATCGTTGTCTCAGGTCACTGCAAAGCCTTCTCAACAGGCTCCCCAGACACCTGGATCACTCCTCCCATCAATTCTTTACACTGCAGCCAGGTGAGCCTTTGTAAACATCCATTTTTTTCTCCACACCATTCCCTTCTAAAAATATCTCAATGACACCCCATAGGGCTCAGTCTGATGTAATACGTACTTTGCTTAGTTAATGAGACTTTTCTTCATGGAGCAATTGCTACCTTGTAGTCACCCTGAACTTCTTCACATTCCTCAGATTCAGGACCTACTAGGCCTTTGCACATGCTTTTACTCATCTTCCACATCTCAGCTTAGGTGTTACTCTCTTGGAGAAGGCATCCCTGCTTCCCAACAGCTAGGCTAGGTTAGATGCCTGCCTCTGTGACCCAGCAACAATTCTGCATCCCCTATTATCACCCGCATTGTGCTGAATAGATGTTCTTGCCCACCTGTGGTGTTTAATAAATACTCGCTGCCTGAGTAACTGCATGAATAAATGAATGAGCCACACTGTCACTGTACAAACAGGCTCTATCTGGTCTCCACCCACCTTGACATATATTATCAACCCTGATTCTCTGAAAGCAAGGTCTATTTGGGAAGACAGTCACTGTTATAGAGTGCTGTGGGTATCAGCTTCTCATAAAAAAAGTCAATATACAGGTATCTGGCATGCATTATTTTGGGGGGGAGGTTGTATCCCAGGGTCTTTTAACTGGACTTTTAGATTTGAAGCCCTGCCATCCTCTCTAGACAGATCAATTGGGCAGAGCTGGAAATCATCACTAGCTAGAAATACAAGAGTTCAACAAGAAGCGTTTGCCACTGCAGACTTTTCTACAGATATGCTGTGTACTCACAAGGTTTTAACGGTCCAGCATTCAGAGACTGGTATTGTCTGCACCAACATGCATTATATCTTCCTTAACTTTCCACTTCCATAGACTATTCCTGGTCATCCTGAAAGCAAGGTACAAGGTTCCATGAGATAAAATTTTCCAGAGAAGGGAAGAGAGTGAAACTGGGGAGTCTGGCAGGAGAACCCCTTCTTCCTGCTCCCGGACATTCCAGGGAAGGCAGTGAACCACACATGAGCTTATTTTGCTGGAAACAGCAGACCCAGCACAACGTGGTGGCATCTCTCTGGTTGTGGGGCGGGGAGGGGGGGGGCGGGGGTTGCAGCTTACAAGATTCCACTATTCTAATGCCAACCTGGCAGCCAAGATGGCAAGGCTGGCTTTACTTCCAGAAGAAATCTCTGCTTGACACAGGAGGTGGATTACAGGAAGGATGTGGATGTTTGACAGTTCATATCAGGAATTCCTCAGCAGGAGAGAGCAGACAAGGTTATTTATCAGCAGAACTTGCCAAATAAATAGGGCACATTTGATACAGGCTGGTAGCTCACTCCAGCTCTAGGGAAAGCTATTTCCTTCCTCTTCTTATCCCAACTTCTTTGGATCTGCCTGTTTATTAAACTGTCTCACTGGCCGTCATAGCTGAGTAGGAAAAGTGACCAGACACTTCCTTTCACAGGCACAAGCTCATGTCTCTAGTTCCTGAGAGAGACCGTCTTCCAAGATAGAGGCAGTCCACAGTAGATACTCCATTCTACTGAATCTTGTCCCCAGTCTACATGATCTGGCCATATATGGACAGGGAACCCAAAAGTCTGTTATTTCCAGAGAAAAGCAAAGTGGACTTAACTTGCTTTTTGTCTGGGTGTGGGTCTTTGTGACTAAATCCTAGCTGAATCAGCAGAACTCTCAGAGCCTAGGGGTCTCACAGTTAATGAACCTAACAGTCACAGGGTGTATTTGTTAAGCTCTTGGAGTCCCTGTGTATCAGAGCTCCTTGGAGGTAAGTCTTAAGAATTTACATGATGCAGGGATTAGAGGCAGGGTGGAAGTTTATTGTGAGCACATTTACCCTAGCATTTAACATTACAATGGAATATCTGGATGAATTGGTTTGACTTCAGATAGCTCTAGATGAAAATCTTTCTTCTCCTATTTACTAAGCGTTTGACCTTGGGCAAATCAATTCTCCTCTTAGTTTTAGCTCTCTCAGTGGCAAAAGGATAGTGACAGTATCTCCTTATTTGGGCTGCTGTGTGAGTATAAATTGAGTTTGTTTAGTAAAGTGCCTGACGCATGGGAAGTGCTCCATAAATGGCACTTGGCCCTAATGGTGTGGTTTTGGGTAGCTACGTTTTTGTGTGGAGAAAGGATCTCCCATTTTCTCCCGGCCAAACACTCAATTTTACTCTAGGAGTGAATGGGTTCCTGGAGTCTACTGGAGTATGTCCCTGTGAGATAAGTTTGAAATAATTGACTAGAAAACTGAAGTCTAAATCATGGAAGGAAAGCAGGAGGTGAGAGACAGATCTGGGGTTGTATCTTGCTTCTAACTATGGGATTTTGGGCAAAGCTTCCTATCCTTCTCAACCTCCTTTATTTTAACAATAAAAATAATATGTATCTTGAAAATTTGTTAGGGATATCAGGTAAAGCATCTACAAATTAAATTAGATTAAATTATTTAGGGTAACATTTTTTCATTTTTATTTTGTTCTGGGTTTATTCAGGCATTATTGACAAATAAAAATTGTGTATATTTACAGTGTATGATGTGATGTTTTGATAGATGGATATATACATTGTTAAATGGTTAAAGTTAATTAACATATCCATCATTTCACATGCTTATTTTTTTGTGGTGTGAACATTTAAAATTTACTCTCTTAGCAATTCTCAAGTATGTAATAGATTATTATCAACTAAAACCACCATGTTGTACAACAGATCTCCAGAATGTATTTATCCTCACTAAAACTTTATACCCTTTAATAATCATCTCCCTATTTCTGCTCCCTTTGACCTGTTACCAGCCTCTGAAACCACTATACTACTGTCTCTGGTTCTTTGAGTGTGACTTTTTTAGATTTCACATATAAGTGAGATAATAATGTATTTGCCTTTTTCAACATTTTTTTTTAGTTTTAATTCTTTGTGAGTATATAGTAGGTGTATATATTTATAGGGTACATGAAATATTTTCACACAGGCATGCAATATATAATAATCACATCAGGGTAAATGGGGCACTCATCATCTCAGGTATTTATCCTTTGTGATTCAAACAGTCCAGTTATACTCATTTAGTTATTTTTAAATGTACAATTTAATTATTTTTTACTATGGCCATTCTGTTGTGCTAACAAATACTAGGTCTTATTAATTCTTTCTATTTTGTGTACCCATTAACCATCTCCAATTACTCCTCAACCCCACTACCCACTACCTTCCAGTTGCTGATAACCATCCTACTACCTTCTGTCTCTGTGAGTTCAATTGTTTTAATTTTTAGCTCCCACAATAAGTGAGAATATACAATGTTTGTCTTTCTGGGCTTGGCTTTTTTCATTTAATATAATGAAAGTTGTTCCATTCATGTTGTTGCAAATGACAGGATCTAATTCTTTTTTGTGGTCAAATAGTGCTCCATTGTGTGTATGTACCACACTTCCTTTATTCATTTATCTGTTGATAGACAATTAGGTTGTTTCCAAATTATGACTATTGTGACTAGTGTTGCAACAAATATAGGTGTGCAGATATCTCTTTGATACACTGATTTCTTTTCTTTTGGGTATATACCCAGCAGTGGGATTGCTGAATAATACGGTAGCTCTATTTTAGTTTTTTGAGGACACTCCAAACCGTTCTCCGTAGTGGTTGTACTAATTTACATTCCCATCAGCAGTGGGGGCTCCCTTTTCTCCACATCCTTGCCAGCATTTGTTATTGCTTGTCCTCTGGATAAAAGTCATTTTAACTGGAGTGAGATGATATCTCATTGTAGTTTTGATCTTTTTCTCTGATGATTAATGATGTTGAGACCTGTTCATATACCTGTTTGGCATTTGTATGTCTTCTTTTGAGAAATAGCTACTCAAATCTTTTGTCCATGTTTTAATTACATGATTAATTTTTTTTTCTAGAGTTGTTTGAGCTCCTTATATATTCTGGTTATTAATCCCTTGTCATATGGGTAGTTTGCAAATATTTTCTCCCATTCTGTGGGTCATCTCTTCACTTTGTTGATTGCATCCTTTGCTGGGTAGAAACTTTTTAACTCAATATGATCCCATTTATCCATTTTTGCTTTGGTTGCCTGTGCCTGTGGGTTATTACTCAAGAAGTTTTCTTTGCCCACTCCGATACCCTGGAGTTTCCCCATGTTTTCTTTCAGTAGTTATCTGGGTGCTCTGGTGTTGGGTGCATACATATTTACAATTGATATATCATCTCACTGAATTGACCCCTTTATCATTATATAGTGACCTTATTTGTCTCTTCTTATAGTTTTCGTCTTGAAATCTATTTTGTCTGATATAAGTGTAACTACTTCTGCTCTTTTTTGGTTTCCATTAGCATGGAATATCCTTTTCTATCCCTTTATTTCAGTCTATGTGTGTCTTTATAGGTAAAGTGTGTTTTTTGTAGGCAACAGATCACTAGGTCTTGTTTCTTATCCATTCAGCAACTCCATGTCTTTTGATCGGAGAGTTTAGTCCATCTACATTCAATGTTATTATTGATAAGTAAAGACTTACTCCTGACATTTTATTATTTTGTTATTTGTTTTCTGATTGTTTTGTGGCCTTTTCTTTCTTTCTTTCTTTCTTTCTTTCTTTCTTTCTTTCTTTCTTTCTTTCTTTTCCTTTCCTTTCTCTCTCTCTTTCTTTCTTTTCTTTTTTCTTTCCTTTTCTTTTTTTTCTTTTCTTTCCTCTTCCTTTGAGTGAAGGTGACTTTCTCTGGTAGTTAGATTTAATTTCTTGCTTTTATTTTTTCTGTATCTGTTTTTTTTTTTTTTGTATTTGAAATTGCCGTGAGGCTTCTTGCAAACACTATCTTAAAACCCATTTTTTAATCTGATAAAAACATTATACTGTTTGCATAAACAAATAAGCAAAAGGAAACTAATAAAACTATACACCTTAACTTTGTTCCCCACTTTTAAACTTTTGTTCTATTTCTATCTTATTGTAGTGTCTGTGTCCTGAAAAGTTGTTGTATTATAGTTATTATTTTTGATTTACTCATCTTTTAGTGTTTCTACTTAAGATGAGTTTAAACACCACAGTTACAGTGTTATAATATTCTGTGTTTTTTCTATGTACTTACATTACCAGTGAATTTTGTACTTTTGGAAAAATTCTTCCTTTTTTTTTTGAGATGGAGTCTCACTCTGTCACACAGGCTGGAGTATAGTGGTGCAATCTCGGCTCACTGCAAGCTCCACCTCCTGGGTTCATGCCATTCTCCTGCCTCAGACTCCCAAGTAGCTGGGACTACAGGCATCCACCACCACGCCCAGCTAATTTTTTGTATTTTTAGTAGAGACAGGGTTTCACTGTGTTAGCCAGCATGGTCTTGATCTCTTGACCTCATGATCTACCCTCCTCAGCCTCCCAAAGTGCTGGGATTACAGCTGTGAGCCACAGCGCCCAGCCCAGAAAAATTCTTGTTGCTCATTAATGTCCTTTTATTTCAGATTGAAGTACTCCCTTTAGCATTTCTTGTAGAACAGGTCTGGTGTTGGTTAAGTTCTTCAGCTTTTGTTTTTCTGAGAAAGTCTTTATTTTTCCTTCACGTTTGAAGAATGTTTTCACCAGATATATTATTCTAGGGTAAACATGTCTTCCTTCAGCACTTTAAATATGTCATGCCACTTTCTGCTGTTTCATAAGGTTTCTGCTGAATAGTCTGCTACCAGTTGCACTGGAGCTTCATTGTTATGTCATTTGTTTCTTTTGCTGCTTTTAGGGTCCTTTCTTTATCCTTAACTTTTGAGAATTTGATTATTAAATGGCATCTGGTAGTCATCTTTGAGTTAAATCTGCTTGGTGTTCTATAACCTTCTTTTACTTGGATATTGATACCTTTCTCTAGAGAAATTCCCTGTTATTATCCCTTTGAATAAACTTTCTACCCTTATCTCTTTCTCTACTTCCTTTTAATAACTCTCAGATTTTACCTTTTGGGGCTATTTTCTGAATCTTGTAGGCTTGCTTCATTCTTTTTTATTTCTTTTTGTCTCTTCTGACTGTGCATTTTCAAACAGCCTGTCTTCAAGCTCACTAATTGTTTCTTCTGCTTTATCAATTCTGCTGTTGAAAGACTCTGATGTGTTCTTCAGCATGTCAATTGCAGTTTTCAACTCCAGAATTTCATCTTGATTCTTTTTAACTATTTCAATCTGCTTGTTAAATGTATCTGATAGAATTCTGAATTCCTTCTCTGTGTTATCCTGAATTCTTGGAATTTCCTCAAAACAGCTATTTTGAATTCTCTGTTTGAAAGGTCACATATCTCTGTTTCTCCAGGACTGGTCCCTGTTGTCTTATTTAGTTTGTTTGGTGAAGTCATGTTTTCCTGGATGATGCTGATGCTTGTAGATGTTTATCAGTATCTGGGCATTGAAGAGTTAGGTATTTATGATAGTCTTCACTATCTGGGCTTATTTGTAGCTTTCCTTCTTGGGGAAGCTTTCTAGATATTTGAAAGGACTTGAATGTTATGCTCTAAGCTGTATCTGCATTAGGGGGAACCCCAAGCCCAGTAACACTGTGGTATTTGCAGACTCATAGTGGTACTGCCTTGATTATCTTGGATAAGATCCAAAAGAATTCTCTGGATTATCAGGTAGAAAGTCTTCTTCTCTTCCCTTACGTTCTCCCATACAAACAGCGTCTCTTTCTCTCTGTGCTGAGCTACCTGGAACTGGAGTGGGGGTGACACACATACCTCTGTGGCCACCACCACTGTGGCTGGGCTAGGTCAGACTTAAAGCCAGCACAGCACCAGGTCTCACCCAAGTTCCACTGTAACCACTACCTGGCTACTGCCTATGTTCACTCAAGGCCCAAGGGCTGTACAATCAGCAAGTGGTGAAGACAGACAGGCTTGTATCCTTCCCTTCATGGCAGTGAGTTGCCCTTGCCCCTGAATCAGTCCATAGATGCCATCCAGGACTTGAGAAAAGTCTGGAGACTACAGAAAAAAGACCCTAGACATCTACCTGGTTTCTCTTGTACTGCTGCTGAGCTGGTACTTAAGCCACAAGATGCAGTCCCTCCCATTCTTCCCTTCCCTTTCTATAGACAGAGGAGCCTCACCTCATGGCCACCAGCACCCAGGTCCATGAGGAATACAGGCAGGCTTCCACTGATGTTTCCTTAAGGGCCAAGGTCTTTTCACTCAGCTTGTGGTGAACGTTGCTAGGCCTGCGACTCACCGTTCAGGGTGATGGGCTCCCCTCTGGCCCAGAGCAGGTCTAGAAATACCATCCAAGAGTCAATGCCTAGAACTGGGGACCCCAAGACACTGTCTGTTGCTCTACCCTGCTGTGACTGAGCTGGTACCTAACGTGCAAGACAGATGCCCCTTTACTTTTCTCAAGCAGATGGAATCTTTCTCCATAGCCACAACAGCTAGGGATGGGCTATGCTTCCCTCAAAGCATCTCAGAGTCTCACTTAAGGCCCATGTATTTGCCTTTTTTGTTCTTGGCTTATCTCACTTAGCATAATCTAATGTCCTTCAGGCTTAGCCATGTTTCCTCTGTTGTCTGAAATGACAAATGTTCTTTCTTTTTAAAGGCTGAATAGCATCTCATTGTGTGTGTGTGTGTGTGTGTGTGTGTATTACGATTTCTTTACCCATTCATCCATCAGTGGACACTTAATGTTGATTCCATGTCTTGGATACTATGAATAATACTCAATAATACCCAGTAATACCCATGCCCCTGTGGCCACCACAACTGGGGCTGGGTTAGGTTAGACTGGAAGCCAACACAGCACCAGGTCTCACCCAAAGTCCACTGTAACCACTACTTGGTTACTGCCTATGTTCACTCAAGGCCATAGGGCTGTAAAATAAGCAGGTTGTTATGGATAATAGCCAAGATATGGAATGAATATGGGAATGCAGATATCTCCTCAACTTGCTGATTTTATTTCCTTTGCATTTATATCCAGAAGTGGGATTTCTAGGTCATATGATAATTCTTTTTTATTTTATTTTTTGAGAAACCTTTATACTATTTTCCATGCTGGTTATACTAATTTACATTCTCACTGAGTATAAAGGTTCCTTTTTCTCCACATTCTTGTCACCATTTGTTATCTTCTGTCTCTTTGATAATAGCCATTATCAAATGAGTTTGAGGTGATATTTCATTTTGATTTAAATTTGCATTTCTCTAATGATTAATGATGTTGAATATTTTTTCATATACCTGCCAATTATTTGTCTTCTTTTGAGAAATGTCTGTTCAAGTCAGCTTAGAGCATTTCAGACAGAGAAAACTGATGTTGGATATGTATATATATATACACACACACACATATGTATATATGTATGTGTATATATGTAGATGTGTGTATATGTATACTTACAATTGTTATATCCTTTTGATAATTTGACCTTTTTATCAATTATCTTCTTTGTCTCTTGTGACAGCTTTTGACTAAAATCTATTTTGTCTGATATTAATATAGACACCTCTGCTCTCTTTTGGTGATTGTTTGTATGGAATATTTTATCTCCATCTCTTTACATTCAGACTATATGTTTCCTTAATGCTAAAGTGAGTCTCTTATAGGAAGAATATAGTTGAAATTTGCTTTTAAAAATCTATTTAGACATTACATATTTTTTTGATTGGAGAATTTAATCCGTTTACATTTAAAGTAATTACTGATAGGTAAGGACTTACTATGGTTATTTTTAAAATTGTTTTCTGACTGTTTTGTAGTTCTTTTGTTTCATGCCTCCTCTCTTGCTGCCCTCCTTTTAGAGTTGATAGATTTTTTTGTGTGGTATCCTTTGATTTCTTTCTCTTTATCTTTTGCGTATCTACTACAGGATTTTTTACGGTTAACACAAGGCTTACATAAAACATCATGTAGTTATAATAATCTGTTTTAAGCTGATAACATCTTAACTTTGACCACATACAAAACTTTATGCTTTATTCATCTCCCCACATTTTGTGTTACTGATATCACAATGTATCTCCTTTATATGGTGTGTACCCATTACCACATTATTTGATGACCACAATTTTTAATACTTTAATCTTTTAGCTTTTATGTTAGACTTAAAAAAGTGATTTATGCATCACTCTTACAGTATTAGAGTAATCTAAACTCCACTGTATTCTTATTTTTACCGTGAGTTTTATATTTTCAAATGATTTCATGTTTCTAGTTACCACCCTTTTGTTTCACTTTGAAGAGCTTGCTTTAACATTTCTTGTAAGGCAGCTCTACTAATGATGAACTCTCATAGCTTTTGTTTGTCTGGAAACATCCTTATCTCTCTTCATTTCTGAAGACTTGCTGAGTATAGTATTCTTGGGTGACAGTTGTTTTCTTTCAGTACTTTGTATATATCATTCCACTCTCTCCTGGCCTGCAAGATTTCTGCTGAGAAATCTGTTGGTGATTTTATTTTTTTTTTAATTAATTAATTAATTTATTTATTTTTTATTTTTTTTGAGACGGAGGGGGGGGGGGCTGGGAAAGTGCAGTGGACCGGATCTCAAGTCACTGCAAGGCTTCCGCCTCCCAGGGTTTACGCCTTCTCCTGCCTCAGCCTCCCGAGATAGCTGAGGACTACAGGCGCCCGCCACCATCACCCGGCTAAGTTTTCTGTATTTTTTTTTAAGTAGAGGACGGGGTTTCCCATGTTAGCCAGGATGGTCTCGACTTCTGACCTCGTATGATGCCGCCCGTCTCGGCCTCCCAAGCGCATGGATTACAGGCTTTGAGACAGGCTTGAGCCACCGCGCCCGGCCGATGGTGATTTTATTAAGACTCCCTTGTATGTGACAATTTTTCTTTCTTTTGTTGTTTCTCAATTTTTCTCTTTGCCTTTGACTTCTGAGAATTTGATTATGTTTCAGTGAAGATCTCTTTATATTTAATTTATTTAGGGTTTTTGGGCTTCAAGATTCTAGATATTTATTTCCCTCTTCAGTTTGGGAAATTTCCTTTATATATATATATATAAAATAAGCTCTCTTCCCCTCTCTCTTTCTGTGCTCTTTGTGAGAATTCTATAAAGTGTATATTGGTTCACTTGATGGTGTTTCATAATTTTTGTAGGCTTTATTTATTCTTTTCATTTTATTTCTTTTGTTTATCTGACTAGGTAATTTTAAATGACCTGTTTTAATCTCACTGATTTTTTTTCCTGCTGCTTGATGGAGTTTGCTGTTGAAGCTGTCTATGGAATTTTCCTGTTAAGGTACTGTATGCTTCAGCACCAGAATTTTTGTTTGGTTCACTTTTATGGTTTCTATCTGTTGAACTTCAAATTTTGTTGAGGTAGTGCTTTTATGATTATGTTTAGTTGTCTGTGTTTTCTTGTAGCTCACTGAACTTCAAGACAATTATTTTGAATTCTGTGTCAAGCAGTCATATATCTCCTTTTCTTTAGGGTTAATTACTAGTGCTTTATCTTGTTCATTTGGTGGTGTCATGTTTCACAGATAATTTTTTACTCTTCTGGCCATGTGCTTATGATTGTACATTCAAAGAAGTAGGCACCTATTCCAGGTTTTACAGATTGGCTTTGGCAGGGAAAACCCTCCAGTCTGAGTTGAGTTCTGAGATTCTGAGTTGACCATTTTGTAAGTCCCAGTGGTGGGTTTGCTGCTAGAGTCCTAGGGCAGGCTGGCCTGGTGTCTGGGTCAGAATGTGGGCAGATCTGGTACCTGGGTCAACAGAGACCTGCTTAAAGCTGAGTCTATGGGGGTTGGGCCTGGATCCTGGGTCCATAAGAGCCAGTCTGGTGCTGATATGGGCCTTGAGCCTGAGTCATCTGGTGCTAATATGGGCCTATTCCAACAAGCCTTTTGTTGGAATAGGCTTGCCACCTGGGTTCATGGAGATAGTCCTGGAACTTGAGTCTTTCAGGGCTAACTTGGTACTGTGGTGGGCCTAGAAAGTGAGTCTGCAGGGGTGAACCTGGTTTCTGGGTCTACAGTTGCTGGTCTAGTGCCTGGGGCCACTGGGGCCAGCCTGGAGTCTGGGGCTACAGGGGCTGACCTGGAGTCTGGGGTTATGGCAGCTGACCTAGAGCCTGGGGTGGCTGAACCAGCCAGGTGTCTGAGGCTTCATGGGCCAGCCTGGAACTGACATCTGCAGGTGTTGCTCTGGCATTGAGGAGGTCCTGGAAGGTGGGTCCTTGGGTGTCATTATGGGGCCTGGATCCTGGGGCCATGGGGCTGGCCTGACAGTAGGGTAGGCCTGGAGGTATGATCCATGGGTGCTGACTTAGAGTCTGGGGCTGTGGAGGCTGGCCTAGTGCTGAATTTCATTGAAGCAGGCCTGATGCTGGGGTTTGTGGCAAAGCCAGGTGCTTATTTCACTTTCCCTCCTACATGTGGAGGTTATCTCTCCATGTTGTGCTGTCCAGGCTTAAGGGAGGGGTGACTCAGATAATGTGAAGGTATCCTTCTTACCCTCTTCAATGTGTCATTTCTTATTTCTGTGCTACTTCCAGTTGCTGTTATCTCTCACCTGAGTTTCCTTACCTGTTATGAAATTATTTTTGTGCAAGGATAAATTGTTCAAATTGATGTTCCTCCAAGGGGATGAGTGCTGGAAAGTCCTATTCTGTCATCTTGCTGATGTCACTCTCCCTGTATATTTTAGTTTCTTCATTTTTTGAATCACTTCTTGTTCCAAATAATATGTCTGTCTGCTCATAGATTATACATGATTAATAATATTTAAAGAAAGCAATTAATTTGATGGTGTTAAAATTTTATTTATTGAAGAAGTATATTTTGGCCATGGAAACTTTGAGGAACATTTGCTGGTGTTTGGGGGGAAAGAGATTATTCATTCATTCATAGTGCAATGCATGGCATATAAAACATACTTATTAAAGAGTGCCTTTTAAGCTATTATTAATGTTGTTAATATAGTAACATATTAATAGTAATAATCACACTGGGCTAGTATATGAAGAATGTGAGCTGTAAGAAAGTCATCACTGGGTTCATGTTGTAGCAGTTAGAAACCGTCTCTGACTAAGGTACTAAATTTCTCCAGATCTGAATTGTGTCATCTATAGGAAAAGAAGATTAAACCTATCTTGCCAGTGTGAATGAGAATTAAAATGATACGCCATGGTTCAAAGGCATGCAGTAGGCATTCAACATATATGTATATTAAACACATATTTTTCTACTTTTCTTAAAATCCCATTAATTTTTTTAGTTAAGTCTTTTTGATTTCGCCATACAGAAAAATTCATCTGCAAGGAGGGACAATTTTAGCTTTGCTTTGTTAATAAACATTTTTTTCCTTATCCTATTGTGATTACTAGAACTTGTAGAACAATAATAAACTATAATGATGTCAGTCTACTTTTTCTACTGTTTTGTCTCACTGGGAATGATTTTATTATATTTTAATAAGGTATGATTTTGTTGTCAAACTCTAGTAGCATTATCATAGTCAACATTTTTTCCTATGTTTACTTTAATAAGGTTTGTTTATCTTTTTGTTTCCTAATCAGGAATGTATATTGACTCTCATTATCTGTTTTTTTCATCAGTTTCCAAAATAGTCTTCTTTTTTTTTTTTTTTGGTCTTTCTTTTTCTTTTTTTTCCCTATTAAGCTGAATAATTGAGGCTGCTAATGCATAACCATCCTTTAATTACTGGTGGCAACTGTACCTGTTGTATTTATTAATAATAAACATAAAATGTTATTCTCCTTATCGTCTAGCCACTGGTCTTATAGAAGTCCATCTGTCTTCTCTCTCTGATGTCTGCATCTCATGTTCTTTTGCACAGTGCTTTTAGGGGGAGGGAGAAAATGGCAAGGATGCCCACTTGCAAGTGCACATGGAGGGTGACTGCCACAGGACTAGCTGGGCATTTGGAGAGATAAACCCACAAGTTCCTGGTCCCTGTTGTTGGGAGATTTGGAGGACTCTGGGAGTCTGTTCTCTTATGCCATTCTGTCCCCTGCAAATTGCTGCTGCAGCAGCCTCTGACCAGCTGCCAGGCACCTGACTTCGTGTCCCTCTGACCACAGAGGACCAAAGCCATGTCTGCCCAAGACTGTTTCCATAGAAATGCAAATACATAGCAAGAGCTTCCTCTTTGGACCACCTTATTCTTCTCTTCCCTTTTTGTTTCTAAATGTTTTATGACAGTAGCTTGGATTTCACAACAGGGAGATGTGTCACACAGTCATGCAGTTCCCTATAAATAGATAGTTTTTCTATTCTCTCTATTATTTTTTGAAAATGCAAAAAATAATGACAGATAAGCTTCTGGGTCTTTATAAAGAGGTAATGTGCATTTCTGCAGGGGTAAGGAGGAAAAATAGGAGCTAAACCTAGTGAGGTCTATGCCGATGGGTCTGGCTTCAGGTTGGTCATATAGAAGGGAAGCTCTTATGGAAGGAGATGGCCTCAGTCTTGCATCAGACTCCAGAGGCAATTAAGAGCCCAGTCTTCTGACTCTTAGTATCAGGTATAAGATTTTTGTCCCTTGGAAGAGAGGCACACCTGTTTCTACTCTCTAACTTGCCTCCACCAGTTTCAAAGATGGTCAGTTCAAAATAGGTATAATCTTCAGGGAGAGGGGAAAACCTACTTTTAAGCTTCAAAATGTGTTGATTTTGAGTTGAATTGTTCATATTCAACTTTCTGGAAGACCAAGGTTGGGCAGGGTAGGATATAAGCAATGAAAAACTAAAGACAGGAAGTGTGTTTTGGGTTTGACTGTCCAGAAACAGATTCTGAGATGAGGATTCATTTGCAGGTAACTTATGAAAGGAAAGCTGGTAAGGAAGGTGAAAATCAGACTGTGAAGAGTTGGAAGCCAAGCAAGGGCATGATCTCAGGCACAGACCTGTGGAAGCTGACTTTAGCCTGATCCCACAGGGAAACTGCAGTGTAAGTTAAACCTCAGAAGTGTTCTGACCTGAAGTAAGGGAGTTGAGTTTCCATAAAAATTCGCTGAATCTCAATAGTTAAATGTTTCCAGCAGAACATAATTTCCTAGGAACTTCTGGATTTTTGTAAATGTGGTCAGAGTAGCACAAGGCTCAAGTAGCACAAAGGTGGTCCCCTAAAAAAAAATAGGCTCCAAGGGACACACAAAAAATAAGAAAGGGATCTGCATGAAGCTGAGTGGGCTACTAAAATGGTCCCTCCATGAAGGGATTAGTCCTGCAATGGACTCAGGTTAAGTCAGATTCCAAAGTCTCATTCAGGTCCATGAAATCAGTACTTTGCAGGGTGGAGCCGACTACGAAATCAGTATTTCTTAGGGTTGAATCCCCAAAACCTGCACGTTTGTTCAGCTCTGGGTGATTCTAATGCCTTCTAATGGTGGAGGACCACCATTCTAAGTGTTGCAATGGGCTGAGGATTAGATCACTGGAAACAGAAAGCTGGGGGCAAAGGTGATCAGAAGGATAGCTCTTGAAGTAGGAAGAGACAGTAGTATGTGAGGCTGCAAATAATGCAGGCTGTGCAGCCAAAACCTCTTCCATTCCTATCCTGGCCCTGTGATTCTGTGATGTGGAGAACTCCACCTGACTTCTTAGAGGCTTAGTTTCTGTATTGATATGAATCATAGGGTCATATACTTAATTCTTAGGTCATACACTTAATTCATGAAGCTCTGAAGAGTTCACTTGTTCACTTATACATTTGACAGATATTTATTGAGCACCTATGTATTTCACCAGCAATTTTCTTGGGTCCTGAGGTCATAGGGATGAGGATGAATAAGGCAGATAGGATTCCTGCCTACTTGGAGCTCAGGGGCTAGGCTGTCACATGCTCTGTGAAATAAAATTCCCACTTTCTTCTCAGACTCTCTTAATGTTCTCTCTCCATCTCCACCTGTGGCCTTTCCACATTCCTGATTTCCCCCGGGTCTGTAGGGCATAAGGACACAGACAAAATGGTCAGAGATGTTACACTAAGTTTTTTGAAAAAAGCTGCTATAGAAAACCTACTGCTATAAAAAATAGAATAATGTAAGACAGAGAGAATTGTCTCAGAATGAAGAAGGTGTTTGGAGAGTCTGATTACAGGCAAAAAGTTAAAGGTGCTAAGAAGTCTGGTATCTAAAAAAAAAAAAAAAAAAAAAAAAAAATTACCCAGGTTTGTCAAAAGATATTTTATATTACAGTGGAAAAGACCTTGAAATAAAAGTAATTCATTCATTCTTAATTTTTGATTTTTAACCCAGTTGTCAACCTCCCTGTCCCTTGGGATTGGGATAAGATGGTCTCAAATATCCATTTCTGTGACCTTTCTCCAGGATCTCCCTGAGTTTTCATAACTTTTCCTACTCATGGCCTCCTGATCTCTAATATGCAATCTTTGTTTTGAGCCACACTGATTTAGATGTCAGATATAGCTTCTTCACATCTTTCTAGCAAACAAAATCAACTGACGTACAAACCAAAACAACCACAAGGAAAACACAGCCATGTGCTTCAATCAAACTCAGAATGGAGGAAGGGTTTCCATCACAGGAACAAGCTAATCTAAAGGGATAAAAAGATATCCATTTTCCAAATGATTGGCACACATTGCATAGCTTCACTAGCTGTGGATCCACTGGGCTTTCTCTTCTTTCCTCCTTCTATACTTTTCCTTCTCCCTCTTTTTTCTCTAGTTTGTCTCCTTCCCTCCTCAGTGTTGTGGGAGGGAAATCAGTACATTTTTCTTTTATCCATAGAAAGACAATACCCCTACCTTAAGGAGTGTCTGGACCTAAGAGGGACTTATCATGGTTTTCTCATGCAAAGAGAACCCTTCCCTCAGGGGAATTTTGACTTCAACTGGTTGGATAATGCAGTTGTTTCCATCTCATTATGATCCTTTGAATACAGTCGACACTAATGGATCCCCTTGTTATGGTTTACATTCCCACCCCTAAAGACTACTTTGGAATTTGCTTGATCTCTTGGGACAGGTTTTCTTGTTATCAAATGCAACCTTTCCCAATTCTGGGGCATTTCTGGAACATAAAGACACATGTGCATGGGTATTTTGCATACCCTCAAGAACCAAATGAGTAAGCAAATTGCTCCTCAATTTTTTTAATGTGGGCCACTTACTAGGATTCATTTCTATGAGGATGATAGCCTAGCTCCTAGCATAACCTCCTCTCCATAAGTTTACTTGATTCTTCACCCATTTCTTAATAAAATGAATTGCTCCATTTTCAGGGCTTCTAGAATTTTAGATACTTCTCCAGAGTAACATGTTCTGCCTGGCTTGTTGTTTACTTTGGGTGGAGAGTTTCTCGAGATACTCCATTTTGTCTTCTTTTCTTTTTTTGTTATTCTAGGAAACCAGGATGAATGACAAGGTAATTTTAGCCTCTCTTCCTGCTGAAAGGACAACCAAGTCCACACTCTTGGAGGTGCAAGCTCCCCATTATTCTGGGGAAAACTGGAAATGGAGGGTTATTGAGACTAGTTTGATAGAAAGTAACTCCTTTTGGAACCAAGTTCCAGGAGTTGTGACTTTTTGTAGCTGCAGAGCTGAAAGATGGTATGACCTCTGTTGGGAGTAGCGGGTGCCTACCTGCTTAGTGGACAGCTGCTAGTTTAGCCTGTTCAGTATCTACTGCCCCTGCTTCTGGGAACAGAATTTCTCCCCTAATTCTATGGAGAACCACCTCTCCCCTATTTTAAGTCAATGAATTTTTTCCAGGGGTTGACTCTACTGTCACTTTCAAGGCTAGGTATGTGACCATGTGGCCAATCAGAGTGTATTTCATACTTCTTGTCTCAGTTCAGGGATCGGTGTGGGACTGAAGCCTGATTAATGAGGCTCAGTTTCTCACACTGAGAAAATTCTACTCATCTTTTAAGACCAGGAACTTTAGCTGCTCCCCACTTTCTGCTCTCTCAGAGCTACCCCATCACAGAACCCATCATGTGGGATTGTGGCTCTCCTTTTTTATCTGCCTTCCTCCGGGGCTGTGAAGTGTAGGGGCAAAGACTGTTTTCAACTCATTGCCAGCACATAATGGGGAAATTGGCTCATGGTAGGTACTCAGTCAATCTTTATCAAATGCGGAGGGTGTTGAGGGAGGAGGGTTCAATCTTGGCAGCTGGGAAGGTCAGGTTGAGTAAGGACAGGGCTGAGGGCTCTGGATTTTGGCAAGATCATGCTTCAGATCTGATCTCCAAAGAGCCTTATTAAGAAAACAGCAAAACTGAGAATTGCAGTGATGTCTCCAGCAGACCTCCCAGTCCCCATTAATGACTCCTATAATAGCTTTTCATTGCCTCCTCGTTCCTTAAGAAAGTCTCACATTGTCATCCAGGCCTGTTAAACGTTCTGTGGGTCCATTATCAAAATAGCATTTTCAGCTTCACTGAACACATGTAGGAAATGTTGTCGTGTTTAAAGAAAAAAAAAAACACAACTCCGAGAATAAGCACAGATTGTATTGGAGTAATTATCTCCTTTCCAACAGCCTTTTGGAAAAGAGGATATTTCTAATTTTGGAAAGCCAAGCAGTACATCTAAAAGAGTAAGTTGTCACTGATTAGATTAGTAACTCAACAATTGAAACCTGACATCAAATTAATTTCTCCCCCTCCACCTCCCACCCGCCTCTCTGCCAACCCTTTCTTCCTCATAATAAAGACAAATTGCACACAGATTTCTGATGGATGCCTGGTGTGAGGGTCATTTTCTGACTGCGTTTCTGTGGGAGTACAAAGCAGGTCTGTAAATTTAAGTGGAGAATGGCTCCCACACTTATGATGGTGACACTGGGCTTCAGACCAGAATCACTCTGGGTCAAAGGCTTGGCTCAGAGTCACGCATGTGCTGCCTGCAGAGAGGGGAGCTCAGGGACTGAACATGCACAGCAGAAGAATCAAGGTCTTAGGTTGTCATCAGCCGTTTTATGACCACTGTCTCCAGCTCTCAAAGTGATGCCTTAACAGTGTCTCTGCAGTCCAGAGGAGCTGAAGTGCAGGCCCAGCTCTGCCATTTAGCAGCAGCACAGCCTCCGTATTGTGCTTTTCAAGCCTGAATGTCCTCACCTGTTAGCACCTGAATGGCAACTCCAGCCTCATAGGTTAGTAGGAAAGAGCAAAGTCACTGATGGATGTGAACATGTGTGGTGGATGATCAGGAAGGGCCACCTTCTTTTCAGGCCAATATTTGCCCTTCTCCCTATCCTTCCATTTCATCTGAAGTGGAAGACCCTGTCTGGATGGCTCCAGATCTCCAGGTCACAGAGGAAGCTGGGACACATCACAGAATGAAAAGCAGATTCCTGTTAAGTACACAGAGGAGGGCATGAGCAGCTCATCTTTGTGGAGCCCAGGAAGGCTCCTTGGATAAAGTGGCAAGTAAGCTGCACCAGGGAGGAAGGGCAAACATTTCCTAGATGATAAAGGAGGAGAGGGCTCCTGGGCAGAGAGCTCAAGTGGCCTCTCAAGAGCACGTAAGGAGAAGACAGTTGCCCTCAGTCCCCAAGGTGGATCATGCTTGTGGGTTAGTCGTTCTCAGACTTCATGGATCTCAAGGACTTGTGAATCGTCCAGTGAGTTTGTTGAAAATGTAGCTTCCTGAATCATTAGGAATACAAATTGAAACTACAATGAGATATCACTTCACACCTGTTCGAGTGGCCTTTATCAAAAACAGAAGAGGTAACAAGTTTTAACAAGCATGTGGAGAAAAGACAGTCCTTGTATACTGTTGCTGGGAATGTAGATTGGTAGAGCTGTCATGGAAAACAATATGGAGGTTCCTAAAAGAATCATATAACCCAGCAATCCATCTTGCAGGTATACACCCAAATAAAATACATAAAATCAGCACCTTGTAAAGATATCTGTGCCCCCGTGTTCCCTGAAGCATTATTCACAATAGCTAAGATAGGGAAATAGCGTAAGTGCCCATTAATGGATGAATGTATAAAGACACTGTGAATATATATAAAAATATATATACCCCAAATACACAGAAATATTATTCAGCCATTAAAAAGGAAATTGTGCCATTTGCAACAACATGGATGAAACTAGAGGACATTGTGCTTAAGTGAAATAAGCCAGATAAAGAAAGAAAAATATTACATGATCTTACTTATATGTGGAATCTTAAAACAGCAACATCAACAACAACAATAAAACACTCAAATAGAAACAGAGAGCAGACCAGTGGCTGCTAAGGGCTGGGGGTGGTGTGGAATGTGGAGATGGTGGTCACAGAGTAGAGTTTAATTATGCAGGCTAAGTAAGTCTAGAGAGATAATGTATAGCATAAGGACACTATAGTTAATATGATATTATAGACTGGACATTTCCTGGGAGAGTAGATTTTAGGTTTTTAAAAAATAGCTGTGCAGGATGATGGATATGGTGAGTCACTGGACTATAGAAACCATTTCACTCTGTATATGTATATCAAATATTATGTTGTACACCTTAAATATATATCATCAGAAAGCATCCTGGAGCAGGGCCCAGGAATCTTTGTTTCCGCCCGCTCCTGGGTGACACTGTACAGGTGATCAGAGGAAGAAAAGAGACACAGGGATACAGGTATGGGAGTGAGTACAGGGAAAGGGCTCAAACATTGTCCTCTCCCAGGTAGGGAAGCAGAGTCTGGGGTCTTAGGGTCTTACTAGACCATGGGCCCTGCATTAGCAGACGCGAGGAGCAAATTAGAACACCAGGGTGATTATTACAACTTTGTTAGGAGTCACGATGGGCTGGATAGAAGGGGCAGGTTCAGTTACAAGGGTTTCATTTAAAAGACACATGCTGGAGAGAATAGGGAAGGTCGGAGTGGGAGGTACAAGGAGCAATCACCAGGAGAAGCTTCTCTCTTGAAACCTCCATCCAGGGTGGACTGGAGCTGGTGAGGCTGAAGGCAGGGAGGCCAGAGAGGGACTGTGACACTAGCCCAGGTAAAAGACACTGAACCCTGAGCTAGGGCACAGGGCAAAGGCAAGGGGAGAAAGAATCAGACGGGAAATGTTTTGAAGATGGAGAGGACAGCACTTAGTGATGGCGTTGGAGGCCCTGAGGGAGGCCTACCCCGGAACTCAGCTTCTCTTCAGTGTAGCCTGGGAGGTCTTTGGTGGGATGAGATGGACACTAAAGTCACAGCTTGGGATATAGAAGAAAAAGTCTTCTAGAGAGGAGAATGAGCCTGCTCTCTCACTTGTAGCCAAGGTTGAGAAGTGAATCCTCAGACTCTGAACACTGCAGCCCCCTGCAGCTCTCCAGGAGGCTGGGGCTCAGGTTTACAGCCTCATTCCCACAATAGAGCTACTCCAGCACAGACCCAACTTTTCCTTCAAAGGCCAACATACAGGCAAAGCACAATTCTGTTGCTTCTTGACCATATGACCTAGAACTAGTTGCTACCTATCTCTGAGCAACAGTTTTCCCATCTGTTAGGTGGTTATTACATTGGACTATGGATTAGGTGGCTGTTTCATGAGGCTGCTGGAGTGAAAGCATTGTCTGTGCAAGTGAAAGTGGGAATCATTACAATTTTTCCAGGGCAAGCTTCTCTAGGTCCTGGGAAGTTAGAGCCTCTTTAATTCACAGAGGTGGGCTCTTCTATTGACCAGCAAGGTGATGATACTGCCTGTAGATGGGAAATATACTAATTGGGAGAATCCACTGCAAATTTCTGGTAATTTACAGCATGAGCAATGTTGAAGACGCTTAAAAGCTGAAAGAGCAGTGTTCTGTGTGTGTGTCTGCGCTGTTGTGTGGTGTGTGGTGTGTGTGAAGTCACAGTGAATAATAATTGGCTACTTTGGAGTGTTTTCCACCCTGGATGACAACCAAGGAGGTGGGGGCAGCCAGTCAATATCAGAGACGGCCCACAAACTTCTGCCACTGTCTCAGAGCGAGCACAAGCCCACACCCAGCCCTGCCAAGTCCCCTCATCAGCTGGCAATGATTGCGAGTAACACCAAAGGGGTGAGCACTGTCAGAGACCAGGGAGAAGGGGAAATGTGAGCCAGACAGGGCTGCAGAGACTGCAGGGGCCTGGGCAGCCTCAGAAGCCTTATTAAGGATTTGGGTGTTTATTCCAAGCACAGTGGGAATTCATCGAAGTATTTTCAGCAAGGGGGTTATACAATTAGTTCTGTGTTTCATAAAGTTCACACAGGCTGCTGTGTGGAGAATGGCTTCAACCAGGTAATCCATGTTAAGGTCTTTGCTCTGGCCTGGGCTATAATAAGTGCTCAGGAAACATTATTCAGTTGCTGTTATTAATCTGACAGCTGCCAAGTGCCTGGTGGGAATGAATGGTAGTTCAGCAAATGGACCTTGGGCACTTCCCTTCTCCAGCAAAGCACTGGGGTGGTTCCAGGCTCAATGTGCCAAGCTCAGCTGAACCTGGCAGGCTTCCATGTGTAGCTGCGAACACTCAAAAGTGGGGCTCAGCCAGGCCTGTGATAGGAGCAAGTAGAAGCTTCCAGTGTGGAGTTCCAATGATTGTTCCTGAGCAGCGAGGATAGTAGTGTTGGCAGAAAGCCCCAGCAAGGAGAACTGTGCCTCATGGAGGGTGGAGGGGGATTCTTGCTTCTTGGATTTGTCCTAGGATCCCCAGTTCACAGCCCACCTGCCAATCGGGGCCACTTGACTGCCTATGCTGCTGAGTTCTCAGGGGGATCTTCTGGGTTCTCAGACCTGAAGAAGGAGAGACAGGGATACTACACAGGGATGAACTAGGCACTCCCAAGGCAGGAGCTCAGCCAGGAATATAGGCCTCTTGAGTTGATTAGAAACTCCAGAGGGGAAATGGATGTGATCCTGCATCCTGTCATCTCTGGAGTCTCTCTGATCTTCCTTCAGGAATATGAATACCAGGCAGCCTGTAACTGCGGCAGCCACCTAGTAGACTTTTTCCTACCCAAGGGCACTGCAGCAGGGGCCAGTAGGCCAGAATTCCAGCAGCAGTGCTGCAGGCCCCTTGCTATTCTCCTTTCTCTCCTCAATGCTGATGGATCCCATGTCTTATCCCTATAAAAGTTCTCTGTCCAACATGGCAGTCACCCACGTGCCTATGAGCACTTGAAATATGGCTTAACTTGAAACATGCTGTACGTATGAAGCACACTCTGAATTTCAAAGACACAGCACAAAATAATGTTAATTACATCACTATTTGATTTTTGCATTGCTCGATATTTGGAATACAATGGGTTAAATAAAATATATTATTAAACTTGATGTGACCTGTTTATATTTACAATTTTTTAAATGTGTCCACTAGGAAATTTAAACGTGCATGTTTAGCTGGCATTATATTTCTACTGGATAGAGTTTATCTAGCTTTAATTAGGCGAAAATGGTTCAATAGTACAAAGAAAAACATGATACTTTTAGTTTCCTCTGAGGTATGAATAGATGAGAAGGACACAATAAATCCCAGTGACTGTAAGACGGTCACAGGAATATACAGAGCCGAGCAGATAGAGTGGAAATAAGTACCAGCCTTGGTGTCGGAGCATCATGGGTTCATAACCCAGCCCTGTTACTTCTTCTTGTGTGATTATAGACATGTCAGTTAGCCTCTCTGTGTCAGGGTAGGCCCCTTTGAGCAAAATGAAGGTAGGAATATACACCTCATAGAGTTGTCAGGAGGAGATTAAATGAAAGAACATGCATAAGTGTCCTAGATGGAGCTCTTGACACTCAAAGAGAAGGCATCAATATTCTTTAGTTTTTCCCAACAATATGTGAGAAGACCATCCCATCTGAAATTTCAGAACTGGGAGGTTTCTTCTGAAAACAAGGCTGATGGTCCTTCCGGTTCTTTAAATTCGTTCATTCATGGATTCATTCATTCAATAACTATTCTTTGAGATGGTTAGAGAGGAAAATGAGGTGGGCGAGGTCCCTGCCATCACGGATAAGGATCACTCTTATAACCCGGGGTGGTGTTTGTGTGTTTGAAGGGGCTGGAGGTGGCGGATGTGCTTTCCTGGCAAATGCCAGGAGATTTTTGTCCCTTTCTGGCAGATCTCTCAGCTCCTTTTTGAGCTCAACCAGGCTCTTCCATCCACAATGGAAGCAGCCGAACCCCTCCCTGACCCACTCACTGAGAACCAGTCCTCTTGTCCAGGTCTGTGATGCTCAGTGTTGTAATTTCCACAAAGCCAGGCTGAAGGCAGCCCGTTAGCGAGAGCTGCCTCCCCATCACACCTCATTCTGTCTCCAGCTCTTGAAACCCACTTAATGCTGTGCTGGGCACTCCCCTCGGATTTCTGTCAATTCATGCTGATCCCCAAGGGATGAGGGCCTCTTGTCTGGCGGTTCGCCATTCTGAGCTTCAGGGGAACACAAAGACAAGAGAAAGCAGATGAGGAGGTTCTGTTAAAACACACAGGGTGTCTTGGCTTGGGGATTCTTTGAGCACAGACAGAAGTGTGACTGGGTGTGAATGTTCGAGTGGGGGTCACAAAGCCCACCCTCATCCTCATGATACTTCCTATTGAATATGCTGCATGTACTATCTCCCTGAATTCCTTTAAAGCCCTTTTGGGTAGATCCCATATCATCCGTATGTCTCCTGTTACACTCAAAATCTCACATACAAACAGTGATAGAGGTTTGTTTTAAACTTAAGTCTGTGTTAGTCAAGAACCCTGTACCATAACTCTTATACCCTATACCCTACACGTAGGGGCAGAAGTTTGCTAAGAATATTCTCTTTCATTATCTGACTATTTCATTTGTCAAAGACACAGGCTCACAAGCTGAAATGAAAGTTCAGGGGATAATATCTGAGTCCTTTTGTGCCCACTCAACCCACATCACTGTGGGTGAATTTCTTTCTTCTCTGCTCTTTGTTCATACTGGATGGATTGATCCACAGGGTCAGTCTCTCAGGTACAGGATATGTACACAACAGAGCTATTTGTGTTGCTTTCCAGCTTCAAACTATATAGGAAGAAGGAATGTCTTATAGAGTTCATTCTTGTTTAGTGTAGTTGTTGGGAGAATTAAATTTAAAAATATTTGGAGTTGGCTTATACCAGTGCACCAATTAATAACACAATCACTTTCAAAGAGATGATGTATGCGAAATGTTCTCACAGAATGCCCAGTTACAGAAGGTGCTCAGTAAATTCGCAGGAAGGATAGGCTGTTATCAGCTAGTGTCACCTTAGCAAGAAGGAGATCTGTAGTTCTTAATCTTGAGTGTATAGTAGAGTCAATGAGGGGCCTAGCGGAAATGTAGACTCTTTTTTTACTCCTTCCTTCCCATTCTGATTCAGAGAATCATGGGTGGGGCATTGGCCACTGCATTTTTAATAAGCCGTCTAAGAGATTCTGATATGGATGTTCCCTTTGGGTTATTCTTTGAAATTCCCTGGGCTGGGTTGGTGGATTATATGGCAGTTAGACCAGAGATTAGGAGACACAGGCTAAGTACCTTATACTGGGGTAGGTAAACAGTGTGAGGAGCATAATCCTGGATCATGGGATGGAAGCATAGAGGGTATTCCAAGAAATGGAGTGTGGGTAAAGGGAAGGTTGGTCTCAGGAGTGGGAAGAAGGCACTTCAAGGGGGAATTGGTGGTAGCAGAATGCACACGCCTCTGAGATTTCATGTTTTTCTACCTGGGCGTCCCTGTGCCATGCATATACGATCTCACTGCTCTACTGAAATAAATTTTAAGGGTCAGTTTAGCTGTGACCTCTGCTAGCAATCCTGCTATCAGCCCCTAAGGTACTTTAGTTACTCCACATTTTCAGCACAAGATGGTCTCTTTCATTTCTGTATCCTCAATGACCAAAACGGCGCTGGCATATAGAAGGACCTTAATCAGTGGTGGTGATTAAATGACTTATCACTTTTCCAGAATAGCTGCCAGAAGCTTTGAGGAGTTAAGCTTTACCAAAATGATTTATTGATTGATTGATTTTTGGGTGCAAAGTTGCTTAGGGAATTCCACTCTTATTATGATTCCTTGATTTTGTAGATTTGGAATTGGGGGTCAACACATGGGCTCTGGGGCAAGGGCTGAAGTGCTCCCATCCAAGGGGAAATTTTGTGATCATGGGCCAACAGGGAAAGCAGAGAAAGAAAGAATGGGAAAACTAGCCAGTGAGAAGAAACGAAAAGGACGAAAGAAAAGATAGGAAGAAAGATCGAAGGGGAATGGGAGAGTGGGGAGGAGAGAGAAGGTGTTGATACCATTTTTCTTTATTCTGTGTCTAAAGCTTTATTTTCATAACATAATGAGAGCAGCCACTGCTCATAAAAATAAGTGGATTAAGACCCAGAATGTTAGTTTATTTTTCTGATGCTGGACCTTCCATTAAGGGCCAGAATCAGAATTTGAATCCAACTCTTTTGACTCCATGACTGGTTCTCTGTCCCCCACACCATGGAAAGCAAAGTGAGTAGCATATTTTGTTAGTTGCGAATTTCTCATGTAGCCACGTCATTCATCACCAGTCAATCACAACATCTTTGTTTGTTTGTTTATTTTTGCCATTGAAGCTAAGTAGGACCTTGGACTCTTTCTCAACACCATGATCCTGGAACATACACATTCCCATGAGATTTAGCATTTAAGATCAGACCTGCTTGTTACTCTGTCCAAGACTGGCCTGTTCCAGGGCTCTAGGGAATTTACTTTCAGTGGTTATTTCAATTGAAAACCCTGGGACTCTGACTGTACTTACTAGGGGATTAAAGAAAAAACAACAACTATAGTGTTGAACAGTGTCTGATTCTCTAAATCCTGTTATGAGGAAAAAGGAGGTAAGCTATGTTGGTAGGGGGAACGGTCAATGATAATAATAAAACATAAATAATAGTACTCTCTATTATTTATTGAATGCTTACTATGAGCCAAAGACTTAAGTAGGTTCAAACATGAATTCATTTGTACCTTATAATAACTTTATGAGATTTACAGATGAGGAAAGTGAATATAGAGAGGGTCACCTTGCCCCAGGTCATACACCTGGAAAAGATAGTGTCAGAATTCTAAACCAGGTTCCAGAGCTGAGGTCTTCAGCAGAAAACCATGCTATGTACAGGTTTTGAAGGAATTAGCATTTTTAGCTACCTCAGACATGCTTAAGGCAGTTCCTGGTGGTCATTTCCCCTCCACCTCCACCCATAACAGGTCAGGGATTTATGGGATGGTTTGGAGGTCCCAATCCGGGCACCCGATGGCTTATTCAGAAGTTAGTCACTATTTCGTTTCAGCCCTGGCCACTCCCTGCCCTGCTGTCATGGGTAAGAAGCCTCGTAACTGGGCTCTGTGGAGATGAAGTTGGCACATGCAGGAAATGAGTTGGCAGTGGATCTCCGGGGACCCCAGGATGGGTGATTTTAGGTTTCTGCAATCCCTTCCTTCTGATTCCACTGTAGGGTGAAGGGAAAATGAATTGGCATTGAGTGTCTCCCTCCAGGGCCCCTGCAGGGCAGTTTCTTCTTAGGTGGAGTCTCACATCAGCTCTGTGGAGTGGTCTGGACAATATCCTCAGCCTTAATGTGAGCAAGTTGAGGTGTAAGGAGACAGCAAAGATGCAAACTTATTTTTGTTTGACTCATATTGAGTCTCTGAAAGTATAACGTGGGCCTTAGCCTCAGTGACGAAAAACCAATGGGGAATCAATCAACAGAGACTATGAAGGCCAATGTGTTTCATGAAATAATTTTGGAGCTCAGAGCCAATTTTGGAGGGAACTTTCTGGGACCTCTGTTTCTTTACTTTTCCTGTTGACTTGTAGCAAGGGTTAAATGCCATTGCATGTACATAAAACTTTGCATAAAACCTCTCTTCCACTTTCTGCCATAATCAGTTCTATTATGAAATCACAAAATCTTTATTTGTCTAGTAATATAGTTTTTCACAAAGATATATGTGGGGCAGAAACTTGGTTGGCATGGCTGCCAATATAGGAGAACACAAATATATTTATAAGCCCTTATGTTTTGTTCATGAAGAAGGTAGCTTTCTATAATACAATGAAGGCTTGAGAGTTAATTTTTACTTGTCTTGGATGATTTCCTACATTGCCTAAAATAGAGCAGGTCTTCTGGCTGGAGCACACATGATTCTGGATAAGCAATTATCCTCTTTCCACAGGGCTCATATAGACCCTTGATACCCAAGCTGTGGTAAGGGAACCAACATCAGCATCATCATGTAGGACCCTGTTAGAAATGTAGACTCTCAAATCCCATCCAGAACCTACTGAATCAGACTCTGCATTTTAACAAGATCCCCAGGTGATCTGATGCACATTATAGTTTGGAACATGTTGGGGCAGACAACTTTTTCTGAATCCTTAGTGTCGAGTGAATGTTTTTTATTTAAAATTAGAAGATAGGCCTATCAGGAAACCACCTGCCAGTACAACATTACAGAGATTAGGGACTGATCACACTGATTGACAAAGGTTTGAGGGGCAGAGGAACCTCCAACTTCCATTGCTGTGACTTTCAATCTATTTTTATTTGCTATATTAGAAACGTGGTCAGATGTTTCTTGGGCAGAAGGGGGCCTTCTCTAAGATGGAAGAAAAATATCTTCACTCCAGGAATGTAGATTAGTCAGTTATTATCATCATCATCATCACTATTGGCACAGCAGTTCCTAACTTTGATGAAGGGGAATCAGTTTGGGCTCAGATTTTGAGTATTAAGTAGTGCCTTCCATGTGACCGAAAGGCCACAGAAGGAAAAGAAGATAATTGGCCTCTGATATGGGTGGAAGGCAGGCAGACTGGAGAAGAAGGGGAATCTAGAGGGCAGAGTCCAAATGACAGACCCAGAGTAGACAAGAGGTAGAGAGGGAGGTGTTTGTCTGGGGAGGTGCTGGGGGAGAAGGCTGACACGGAGACCTCTGGGGAAGAGGGTGTTTTTGGTGGCAAGCAGTGGTATTGGGTTAGATTTCCAGTCTTCTGCGCTCTGGTTTGCATTATGAGTGGACACTTAGATCACGTACTCCCAGGGCCTTCACTCAAGAGAGAGTATGGCTGCCTTCTCCAGGTGCCCTCTCTAGCCAGCGGGAACAATGCCAAATCCGTGCTGTGGGTTCTTCCTTCCACAGGACCACAACTTACAGCTCTACTGAGGGTAAAACTTTGTGCTCCCAAAAGATATGTTGAAATCTTAACCTATGGCATGTGTGAAAATGACTTAATTAGGAAATTGGGTCTTTGTAGATGTATTCAAGTTCAGAGGACATCATACTGGACTAGAATGAACCCTAACCCTATGACTGGTATCCTTACAAGAAGAGGTGATTTAGACACAGAGACCTGTAGGGAGAAGAACATATGATGATGGAGACAGAGGTTGGAGTGATGTGGCTGCAAACTAAGGAGTACCAAGGATTGCTGCCACTATTAGAGACTAGGGAAAGAATGGGTACAAAAATATAGTTAGAATAAATAAGATCTACTATCTGATAGCACAACAGGGTGGCTATAGACACTAATAAGTTAATTATACATTGTAAAGTAAGTAAAAGAGTATAATCGAATTGTTTGTAACATAAAGTTTAAATGTTTGGGGTGATGGATACTCCATTTCTCATGATGTGATTATTACGCATTGCATGCCTGTGCCAAAACATCTCATACACCCTGTAAATATATAGACCTACTCAATACCCACAAAAATTAGAAATAAAAAAAAAACAAAGAAACTAGAAAAAGACAAGGAAGGATCTTTCTTGAGAACCTTGAGTGAAAGCATGGTCCTGCCCACACCTTAATTTTGGACTTCAAGGGACCTCTGAATACCTAGCAAATGGTGGCAAATGCCCGCATGTCTATATTGTGGGAGGGGTGTTAAATGGAGGACCCTCCAGTGCTCAGAGCCATTACCCCGATAGGATAGCTACACGGTTGGTTGGTGGTGATATGGGACCCTGACCACAAAGCAGATTTTTTTTTTTTTAATTGAGATAACGTCTTGCTCTGTCGCCCAGGCTGGAGTGCAGTGGTGCAATCTTGGCTCACTGCAATCTCCACCTCCCGGGTTCAAGCGATTCTCCTGCCTCAGCCTCCTGAGTAGCTGGGCCTACAGGTACACGCCACCACGCCTGGCTAATTTTTTTGTATTTTAGTAGAGACGGGGTTTCACCGTGTTGGTCAAGATGGTCTCAATCTCCTGGCCTTATGATCTGCCTGCCTCAGCCTCCCAAAATGCTAGGATTACAGGCGTGAGTCACCATGCATGGCCCAAAGTAGATGTTTAATTTAACCAATTCTTGTGTTTGATCTCTCCAACCTCATTATTTCATATATCTAATCTTGCACATATCTCACAAAGCTCATTGTGATTAGTTGTTATTTTAAAAGCTCAGCCTCTAACTTTCTCTAAGGCTTTGGTCATCTCTGTAACTGGTCAGAGGAAGGACCTTCTGGGGGCAAAAGTTAGTTTTTGATTTTCCAGCAATTTCCCCTATTCATGATTTTGCAATTGCAGAATGCAGCTTGCTGTACATTTGCCTAAGCCACTTCATCCTTTTTCTCTTAGGCTCTGTAAGCTACCCAGCACCCTCCACACATGAGTCACACACAGCAGTGGCCCTTAGGGTTGAGGTGCCTTCTGCAGCTCCCACACCCTCGCTGTCAGTCCTCCCTTTCCTCCCTGGAGCTGTGCTTCATTTGCTGCTGGGCAAAACTCAGTCTTGCTGCAAATTCGGCGCCTGCCTGTGTGTGTGTAATTGGGTTGGATTTACATTAAGAGGGTTCCCTGTGGTGAAAACCACACTGCTATTTCCAATCTGAAGCTGCATAAAACATTCAATTTTCTAAGTATCCGTCAGCTGTTAGCACTGTGGAAAACGTAGTCTGCCTGGATGGATGGGAGGCTCCCACTCAGTCCTGTAAACCCTCCGATTATTTGTGCTAACAGAGGGGATAATATTATATGGTTGTGGATAATGAAGCGTTATTCATCTGAGCATCCACTCATTCATTCAAGGAACACATTTGAGAATCCGGTGTGTGCCAGGCACTGTTCTGATGTCTAATCAGATCACATCTTTCCTCAGTTAAAAGCCCTTCAAACTGACTTCTTGTTGCATAATCTAAACCAGGGGCCAGCAAACTTGTTTTTGTAAAGGGCCAGATAGAACATAGTTTAGGTTTTGTGGGCCATGAGGTGTCTGTGGCAACTATTCAGCTCTGCCATGGTACCTTGAAAGCAGCCACAGACAATGTATCTACGAATGGGTGTGGCCGTGTTCTAATAAAACACTGTTTACAAAAACAGACACTATTTATAAAAACAGAGAGCCACTGTTTGCTGGCACCTAATCTAAACACCTGATTTTGTCCTGCTGAGCTCTGTGACCTACCCCTTGTCTCATTCCTTGTGTTTACCAGACGTGGCTCTTCCTGCCATTGGCTTCCCTCTGATACAGTGACTTCTTTTCAGCTCAGAAACCCACCAAGCTCTTCCCTGCCTCAGGATCTTTGTGTGTGCCCTTCCCTCTGCCTGAAGAAATTCTCTTCTCCTGACTTTCAGGAAAGATGGTTCATCTTCATTCCTCATGTCATCCATTTGTCTTATGCAGTGGTCTTGATGAATGGAGCCTCTTTTGAAAGCTGGTCCTGCCTAAAGTGACTTCCTCCAGTTTCTCTCATCTCAGCCTGTTGGTTTCTGTCCTTGTAAGGACACGTTACAGACGTTAATTATCTTATAATTTACTCACATTTCAGCTTTGTTTTTTGTCTCCCACAAAGGAAGGTTTTAGGTCCTCAGGGAGTAGCTTCTTTTTTTTTTGTCCCATTCTCTCTCCTCAGTTGTATACCTTGGCACTGTATTTAGTGTGCAAGGGTCTCTCAATTTATTTAAAAAGCAAATATTTAAAACTTTTATTAAAATGTGATTTAATCAGTAACAGACAGCCCCCAACTTCAGGGAGCTTGCAGTCAGGTAAGGTGGTCAGACAGACAAAAAATTACAACAATGTGAAGAGGTGGCTCATGTCTGTAATCCCAGCACTTTGGGAGGCCGAGGCAGGCAAATCACTTGAGGTCAGGAGTTCAAGACTAGCCTGGCCAACATGGTGAAACTCTGTCTCTACTTAAAAAAAAAAAAATGGCCTGGCATGGTGCCGTGCATCCGTAATCCCAGTTACTTGGGGGGCTGAGGCAGGAGAATCACTTGAACTCAGGAGGCAGAGGTTGCAGTGAGCCGAGATTGCACCACTGCACCCCAGCCTGGGTGACAGAGTGAGACTCTATCTCAAAAAAAAAGAAAAAAAAATTGAGGAGGATTACGACAGCTGCCTGCCATAGAGAGAAGAAAAAATAGTGAGCAAGAAGGCAGCCAGAGATGAGTAGCCTTACCACAGATGAAGGATAAAGTGAGGGTTCACAGGGACAGAGACAGAGAACTGTGAGGCAAGGCAGGTAGGCAAACAGTTGCAAGTTGTGCAGACAAATAAGAAGGGAGAAGATAACTAATACTTGGAGTGAACCTGATCCTAGGTGTCAAGTACTCTTTTAGGCAATTTGCATACAACATAAATAGCCTGATTGTTCCTATTGTACAGATGTAGAAACTGAGAATCCAAGACGGTAAGTGACCAGGCCGAGGACACACAGCTATTAAGTCAGGATTCACACTTAAGTCTTCTTTGGTCTATTTCATGTTATCCGAGATGAGGGGGTAAGGAACAAAATATTTATTAGCTTGCAGTTTCCTTTTCTTCAGGAAGATGTTTCCTTCTCTCCAAAGTCTGCCCTAGATTTAATTATCTTCCTTTTCATGTTTCTAATAAGCTGTTGAAACCCCTGGGGTTGCTATTTGCCTCTTCCGGATACCCCTTTCTTGGGCCCGGAAAGGCAGACTGCCTGTTAACGCTGAACGAGAGAAAGGAAAGAGTCCTTGAATGAGCATCTCATCAGTTGGATACCTGTGATTCCATTTCGTCTTCACACTGCCATGTCCAGACAAAATCTGCTGCCTCATTTTACAGAGAAGTTCACTATGGCTCCATAGTATTAATTGCCCGCTGTCATCCGGCTACCAAGAGCTGAACTTCAGATCCCCTGCCCTGTGACTCCCACCAAGCTGCCCGGCCTCACAGAAGACGCTCCACTCGGTGCCCTGAAGGCTGGCCCAGTTTCTAGCTGAGCGGGATGCAGGGCTCAGAGAGGGTGACAAGGGAGCTGGCTTCAGCTGGCCCTTCTGAGTGGTGCAGCTCCCTCCTAAGCTGAGACTCTGAGAGGGAAAATGAGAGAGCACCTGTCTAAGCAGGGACATCAAATTGCCTGAGGAGAAGCTATTAGATATATGAGGAAATTCTTAGTCAATTCTACCGGAAAAAAAAAAGTGCTTAGCGTTTTTTCTTCCCCCAACTGAGTGTTCATATAAACCTTATAGGCAATGGAGACGAGAGGACGCTGCCTCTGAAAGCCAGCCCATCTCCTTCTCCCTAGGGGGATTGGGAATGATTTGATTCTGCCAGCTAACGTTGTTCGAGGCCGACTTCATCTCCCCCAGCACTCATCAGATCTGCTAATAGGCCCTTCAGAGCTCATAAAGAGATGACCAAATCTGGGGCTGGGGGAACTCCAGCTCATTTATCTTTCGCAGGCCGATCAGATCTGATTTTGTACACTGACGGCTCGATGCTCAAGTGTGGTCTGGCCCGCTTCTCAGACACCTGCTCAGCGTGGCTGGGCTTGAGGACCCGCAGGAGGGGCTAAGGTCATCTGACCTGCAAGGGTCCCACTGCCCTGATGTGGCAGACAGATACTTACCTGCCAGCCATATCGATCTGTGGATGAGAAAATAAAAGCATTTAGGCTTGCAAGGGAAAGACGAAGCCGACTAATGGGAGTGTCAGTTACCACTTTGGGTACCTCACATACTGCAGAAGCTGTGAGTGCAGGCATGTGTACATACACACGATCCCTTTGCCCCTTGTAGTGCCTCTGTCAATTATTTAGCAAACACATGCATGGAAAAGAATGTAAAGCAAACATGAAGTCACAGATGCACATGGATACCACCCCCTTCCACCACAGAAACACTTACCAAACCTGTTTTTGCATCTTTTAAAGAACTGATGACATTCTGATACCTTATAGACATATTGCTTTTAGTTAAAAGTTGGGCTCGTCTTTTTCATCAATATCTTTTGTTCATCTAATTAGAAGAGACAGTTTGCACAACAATTAACTAGGAGATTTTCATCAAAAGATTTAACTCATATGTTTTCAATTAAATGAAGTGAAGGTGATGATAGTAATAATCAGCAGAATCTGAGTGATTATGGTGTACTAGATGCACAGTAATTATTTATTCCTCAAAAAAACACTGTAGGGCAGACACTATTCCTGGCACCATTTCACAGATAGAGAAACTGAGGCTTAGAGAGTGTGCGAGTTGGCTATGGCTGTGTAACAAACAATCACACAACTTAATAGCATAAAACATCCATTTTAGAAAGCTCATGGATTTGGAGAATCAGGAACTTGGGAAGGGCACAGAAGGACAGTTTTCCCCTGGTATGATGTCTGGTGCCTTGGCTGGAATTGCATGAATGGCTGGGATAACCTGAACAGTTGGGTTGGAAACTATTTGTAAGACACTTCTTTACTCCTGTGATTGATGTCTGGACTGGCATGGCTGAAGGACTAGCTCACCTGGTGCTGCTGCTGAAGCATATACCCACGACCACTCCAGCATGCTGGTCTCAGGCTAGTCACACTTCTTACAGGCCCAGGACTCCAAGTGTCATAGTTTAGCTCTGTGTCCCCACCCAAATCTCATCTCAAATTGTAATCTCCACATGTCAAGGGAAAGATCCAGTGGGAGGTGATTGGATCATGGGGGTGGTCTTCCCCATGCTGTTATACTGTGGAAGTTCTCATGAGATCTGATGGTATTATAAGGCAGTTTTCCCTGCTCTCCCTCCATCTCTTTCATGCCATCTTGTGAAAAAAAGCACCAGCTTCCGCTTTGCCTTCCGTCATGATTATAAGTTTCCTGAGGCCTCCCCAGCCATGCAAAACTGCGATTCAATTAAACCTCTTTTATTTATAAAGTACCCAGTCTCAGGTATTTCTTTATAGAAGTATGAAAATGGACTAATACATCAGGTGTGAGTGTTCCCAGAAAACCAGGCAGACGTTGCATGGCCTTTTGTAATTGAGCCTTGGAAGAAGTCACATAGTATCCCATCTACTGAATTTTATCGGTTCAAGCAGTTACAAGTCCACTTAGACTTGAGGGAAGGGAATATAATCTCCACCTCTGAACAAGAGAGGAGGAAATTATTTGGAATTATGTTTTAAAACCGCATCAGAAGGGTTTAACTAACTTGCCACCATTTCAGAGCTAGAAAGAGACAGCACAGATTTGCAGCAAGATAATCTGACACCAGAGCCTACTCTCTTAGTGACTATGTGATACTTCAAGCAACACCTTGCTGGACATGTAGTGGATGCTAAATTCGTGTGAGTCAAGTATGATCCCAGTTTAATGTATGTTGTTAGTCTGTAGGCAGACAAAGAAATGGACAAGGAACATTCTTTAGGGAGTGGCTGAGAGAGTGTTGAGAATCTGGAAGCTGGCTGTGAGAGGAAAGTGTCAGGGGTTTTTGCTTTCAGGAGGTTTTTTATTACCAGAATTAAAGCTGAGATACCTTTAGATCATAGAGGAATTGAAGAGTTTTCTTTGTACCTAAGTCTTTTCCTTTACTCGGTGAAAATGCTTTTGCTCTTATAGCTGAAAATGCTCAGAGTGACCAGAGCCAGCCAGTTGCCTCAAAGAGTTTTGTGGCTCTGTTTTCACTAACATTAGGGAAATCCAGGAGACCTGAGACTGGGGTTTGCCTAGAACTTATGTGGTTCTGTAGTGGCTGTATCTGCAAGTACTCAACATGGAAGCAGCCTTAGGGATGGCCAAGGGAGTGAAGAATGTACTCCCAGGACGTCTGGGCTGGAATTAGTTTGTGGATTTGGCAACAAACCTGCAAAATTGAAAGGTCTTTGGTGGGGGTAATCCCCTGAAACTCTCTTTATGGGAGATACATTTTACAGAAAGTAACTTCTGAGGATGCAAAATGGGTAACAGGCAAAAGATCTACAGACAGATTTATGGGTGTTGCTTGTGCCCAGTTGAGGTTCTTAATCCAATTTTTGGACAAAGTGCCCTGGCTTTGCCTTTGATTGGCATCTGGAACAATGGAGCAATCACTGGCCAGACCTGTTCTGGGCAGGTCAGGGAGGCTTCTCACCCCACCTGAAGAGACAGGCTCATTCCCTAGTCTTGCAGTCTGCTTTGCTGGAGGCCGGGGTGTTGTGCCAGAAAGAAACACTTTGGTGGTGCCCCTCCGTAGTTTCTGGGCTCACAGCACAAGGAGGCAGCTTGGCTAGTGACCCATGCAGGCAGGACTGCAATTTGCTGGCAGGCCTAGGCTGATTATTCCCTGTGATGGGCAGCATGTTCCTTTTGTTAGTGTTTGGGTGGCGTAGAGCGAGGTCTTTCCCGCTGAGATGAGATCAGGTTTCTCCCATAATAGTAATAGCTCAGTCATTGAATACTGAAGGTTTACAAAGAGCCTGGAACTATGCTGAGAATTTTGTCTTGGGGTGTGTTCTCTATGAAATAGATCCTAAGGCCAAGATTATGGCTCAAATAGTTTATTGGGGATGTCTAACGCAGATGTGGAAGTGGGGAAATTATACAAGGAAATGAAAGGAGCAATAATGAGTGTGGTATCAAGCCAGCTATCATAGTAATGATTAAAACTAATTTCTCTGAGGAAGCTGTGGAATACTGTGCAATACACATGCTTTGGAATTATCCCACCTGAAGTGTGAGAGAGTTGTACCATGGTCACTGATCGGACCCTGCTCCTAGTGATGTAACCCCTTTGCACTTTTGGTTTTCTGTGTGTTTGCATGTGCACACATGCACACACACACACACACACAGAGGGAGAGAGAGAGGGGAAGAGAGAGAGAGAGAGAGAGAGAGAGAGAGAGAGAGAGAGGCAGTGAGATTTTCTGCAATTATGGCTCAAAATTTTAAAACAGACAAACAAACATACATTCAGGCATATTGATGTAGGTTATGTGAGCTGGAAATTGGCTGAAGCTTTTTAAAATTTCAAGGGGCTAAGTGGAAGATCAACTGCATCATCTCACTTAATCTTTATAGCAACCCTAGGAGGAAGAGACTATTTGGTACCCACTTAATAGATAAGGAAACTGAGATTCAGAAAGGAGAAGTCACTTTGGTTGAAGTTGCACCTAAGCAGAATTGCTGAGGTTTGAATTAATAGGATGACCCATGGGTTAAGAGACCATGATTTTAACTAGTAAGCTATACTACCTCCCTAAATACAAAGTTATAATAGTTAACAGAACTGGCCCTCAAATTCCCCCTGTCAGACCTGAGCAGACCTGACTAGAGTACGAATCACAGGTCAAAGATTATTTGATTCCAGGGGACAGAGTCTGGGTTAAGGAACCCTCCTAAAAAGTATCTCAAGAGGGAGAACCAAAGATAAGAGCATACTAGGCTAGGGATATATAAGGGAGCCTGGGATCCAGTATAAGAAACCTTCAGCTTTACAAGTAGGGGCAGGAATGGGAGACAGATAAGATTGGAAGTTTGAGCCAGACATTGACAGGAATGGGGAAAAAGAAGGTAAGAAATGAACAGCAGCAATGCTTGTGAGTTTTGCTGAAGTTACTGGAGGTGTGATGGTTTGTCAGCCTAGCTAGAGGAAGAGGACAAGGTGACCTTCTGTCCCACCCATCCCTGAGCCATTTGTTGTGAACTTTGGTTGAATATCAGATCATCGTCACCTCTCACCTCCATCCCAAACCTTCTCTTGCTCATCTAAAACCACTCTCAGGTTTCCTTGATCCAAATTTTCCTTTTAGCCCCTTAGTGTGTTATATTCAGTCTGAAAATCCTCCTCCCCTCCCCTGCCTCCCTTACTACAGTCCAAGATACAGACGTTGCCTCAAATTAAACTTAGGCACACCAAGCCCTTGAGAACAGGGTGGTTTGGACTGCAGGCCACACCCTCTAACAAGAAGCCATTAATTGTCCTCAGCATGCCCTTCTTAACTCTTTCTAACTCATATCCCCATTGACCACCACTGCCATCCCAGCATATCTGACAGCCTAGCACACCTGGGTGGTGGCATTAGTTCTATACAGAAAGATGGAGCCTGAAGACTGCTTACAGGCCTTCTTTTTTATTTTTTCATTCATCCATTTGTGCATTCCATTCATTCATTCATCCATTCATTCATTCATCTATTACCCTATTTATCCAACCATTCAACCTACTGTGTGGCAGGTATTGTATCATGGTCTGGACATATGACTGTGAAGAAGAAAAGTTATTATCTAGTAGGGAATACAGATAAAAAAGTAAACAATTATAAAATACATTCTAAAAAACCTGTTGTGATAAATGAATAGGCTTTTATAATTAGAAAAATTAAATGTGATAAGGATGAGAAACTACCAATATAGGATGGTCAGTAAAGATCTATCTGGCTGAGTGTGGTGGCTCACTCCTGTAATCCCAGCACTTTGGGAGGCCGAGGCGGGTGGATCATGAGGTCAGGAGTTCAAGACCAGCCTGGTCAAGATGGTATAACCCTGTCTCTACTAAAAATAAAAAAAATTAGCTGGGCGTGGTGGCCTGTGCCTGTAATCCCAGCTACTCTGGAGTCTGAGGCAGAGAATTGCTTGAATCCGGGAGGCAGAGGTTGCAGTGAACCTGGGCAGGCGACAGAACGAGAATCTGTCAAAAAAAAAAAAAAATCTATTCATGGAGGAGATATCCTTGAGACTTACCTAAGTGATGGCAAGGAGCTAATCATGTGAAGAAAGGAGAAGAACATTCCAGAAGGCAGAACTCCATGGACGTGGGCCTGGAGGTAAGAAATAGCTGGGCAAGGTCAGGAGCAGAAGTAAGTCCAGCCTAGCTGGATTCTAGTGAGCAAAAGGGAAGGTGGCATCACCTGAGGTTGTAAAAGTGCAAAGGAAATTGGTCATGTAGGGTTTTAGGGTTCTTGGATACTGAAAAACTTGGATTATATTGAAGGCAACATGAAAAACCGCTGGAGAATTTTCAGTGTGGTGGTGACATAATGTTTATTTTAAAAAGCATCATTCAAGATGCTCTGTGAAAATAGGATGCAGCAAGGAAAGGGTGAACAAAAGAGACTATTTGAAGTCTTTGGCATTTGTTCTGGTGAGAGATGACGGGGAGGCTTGGTGGCCAGGGGCTTAGTGATGGAGATGGAGACACATGACAAATTTAAGATGTGTTTTGGAAGGAGGAGTAGCAGGATTTTCTGAAAGACTGCCTAGGAAAATGATCTATCCTTTGCCAAGAACTGAGAGTCTGGCTTGTTCAGTTCCCAGGCTTCAGAACAATAAGTTGGAAACATGTTGATTCAATGTGATCTGGCAAATAAACAGAAAACAACTAGGAAAACCTTCAAACTTAAATCATACACAAACTCTCCAGTAAACAAAGGACCCTTTCCCTGAAAAATGCACATGTCTACTTAGAAAAATTTTGGCATACAATTTCAAGTGACTCCTGGATTCCAAAACACTTTCCATGGACATCCCCTACTCTACCCACAGCAGACAAGGAGGGTCCTATATGTCTGAATCCAAGATTAAAGAATCCATGAACTAGAGATGTATACTGATTCTCCTTATCCTGGAAATCTACAACTTCAAGAGTGGACAATGGCCAGCTGTCTTTCAGGCAGGTTTATACATAATCAATTTCTAGTTGATGTTCTCCAGGGACAGGTATTCCATACATATCCTTCAGGGGTCCCTGCAGTGTTCTGCCATAGTTAAAATGCAGTCAGGTCCTATTTTCATTGATTCAGTCTCCTGAGAAAGGGATGGGTCAGTCAAACTGAAGCCTTGGGAATATGCACACGTGGTTATTAGGCTCTTAGTATTCTGGGTCATTCTTTTCTAACTTTGAGTTTTCAGTTTTGCTAGTAGAACCTTGCTTGAGCAATACATTTAAGAAGGAACCTGAAAGAGTTTGGATGCCAGAAATTCTCTCTATTATTAACTTGAATGAACACACACACTACTACAAAACAGTATATTCAAAAACAATCAGTAAATCTTTTATTTTTCACCAATAGATTCATTTTTTCCTGTGCATAAATTCTATCATGTCTATTTCCCACATATCTTTCAAATAGAGAAAGCAAAACCACACATTCCAATACCTGTGAGATGTATTTACCTTATGCTTAAACCACCAGAACTTCCTACCCTTTCCAAGATTTGCGAAGACTTTATAATGAATCCATGCTTTACATATACTGTTTCCCTCTTCCTAGAATGCCCTTCCCACTATGTCTTCTCGGGAAACTTATATTTGTTTTTAAGGTCCATCTGTGAAGTCGCCTCTTGCAGCCTTCCTGACTCCACAGACAGAGGCACTCTTTTTTTTTTATTTTTTTTTTATTTTTTATTTTTATTTTTTTTTTATTATACTTTAAGTTCTAGGGTACATGTGCATAACCTGCAGGTTTGTTACATATGTATACTTATGCCATGTTGGTGTGCTGCACCCATCAACTCGTCAGCACCCATCAATTCATCATTTATATCATGTATAACTCCCCAATGCAATCCCTCCCTCCTCCCCC
>NW_016819573.1:3722882-3727215 GCF_001698545.2 Rhinopithecus bieti | reverse complement strand
AAGGGTATCCAGTTAGGAAAAGAAGAAGTCAAATTGTCCCTGTTTGCAGATGACATGATTGTATATTTAGAAAACCCCATCGTCTCAGCCCAAAATCTCCTTAAGCTGATAAGCAACTTCAGCAAAGTCTCAGGATACAAAATTAATGTGCAAAAATCACAAGCATTCTTATACACCAGTAACAGACAAGCAGAGAGCCAAATCAGGAATGAACTTCCATTCACAATTGCTTCAAAGAGAATAAAATACCTAGGAATCCAACTTACAAGGGATGTAAAGGACCTCTTCAAGGAGAACTACAAACCACTCTTTTTTTTTTCTCTCTCTACTCCAGTATCCTCTTGTCCATCCTGCTATCATACTACTAGTCGTATTTTGGTTTTAATTATTTGTTTGCATGTCTGTTTCTCACTCTGGTTTGTTACGGGCAAGGGTGGTAATTTGTTTATCTTTCAATTGCAGAATCCAGCCAAAATTTTGCACACAGTCTAAGCCCAATAAATGTATACCAAACGTATGGAACAATTCTTATAAGAGGCTCTGTGATGTGGATGCAGAAGGTATATGATGTCCTGGCCCTGGCATACCAGACCCTTACTAATAATTCCAGCATCATGTTGCTTTTATGAAAAGAAGTTCTGACTTGCGAAGCTGAGTCCACTCTCACTGTCTACTCCCCAGTAACTGCTCTCCCAGGCCACCTCTATATTCAAGACTGAGACTGTCCCTTGTAGACCTTTAGTCCCAAGACCTAACCTCATCTTTGTTCCTTCCTTTCCATAGCACAGAAATGAAAGATCTTTTGTTTCAATTCTTCGTCTTCATAATTAGATACATTTGCTGAGTGCTTACTTTTCATCAGGCACCGTACTAATTACCTAAATTAACTTATTTTTGCAAGAGCTCTATTCATTTATTTCCTCATGTATTTATGTATTTCATAAATATTAATTGAGCATCTATTATATGTAACCACTGTGATGTAACTGAACAGATGGACAAGGCCCTGCCTTCTTAGAGCTTCAAGTCTGCATGGTGGAGGGAAAATGATATGGGACCAATGAATTAACAAGATAATTCCAGATGGTGACAAATATCGTAAGTAAAGCAAAGATAGTGGCGTGACAGAGATGAAAGTAAGTGGTATGCCCAGGACCTGAGGCAGGGGAAGAGGGAGCTGGAGGATGGTGCAGCCTGGATGGCTGGATGCACCTCACTTTCACTTATACTTCGGTAGCCCAGAATTAGTCACATGATCAAATCTAATGTTAAACAGGCCAGAAAAATACATTTTTTGGGTGACCCAGATGAAGGATATGGAAAAGGATTTGGGAGACACTATATGAAGTATCATTTCTGACATTCGAGTTGAGGCTGTGGAGAGGAGAGGGAAGGGACGTCAAGATAGAAAGAATCCCACATGGGAAGGCTATGAGCTGGGGAAAAACAGCTTGGCCCATTTGGTGACTAAAAGGGTGTTATTATGTCTGGCACATAATAAGCAAGGAACAGCACACTGTAAGATGTATTAGGGAGGCTGGAAAGAGACAGGCCATTTAGGATTTGATTCTGAAAGCGGTGAGAAACCACCAAAAGGTTTTAAGCTAGGGAGTGTCAAGATCATTTTTAAAAGCTCGCCCTAACTGTAGGGTGGATAAGTCTTTAAGGGGACAACTTGGGGGAGAGAGCCCAATTATTCGGTTGTTACAGAATGCTTCGAATAGGTGGTAGGGTCAGAGATTTTATTCTCTTTTAAGAAATCACTAAGGTAACGAAATGGATGCTTCGAGCTGGAATCTGCTGAAATCTGTCAGGGCTTGGAAGGATGGAGAAGGCACAGGAAATGTGGAACATGCCGAGACTCCAGAGTCAGTGTCTTTATTTCCTGTCTGGGAAGTGACCTCATGTGATCTACTTGAAACAATTTGGACTTTGCAGAAGGGTTTTGAATTCTAATTAAAATGGCACAGACTTTTAAGTCAAATAGAAATGGATCTAAATCAAGACACTACTTACAAGTGGTATGAGTTGGGGAAAGATGTCTCCCCCAGTTTCAGTTCCTCATTTGTAAAATACCTCGTTTGTGTCCATCAGCTTGGCTGTGGTAACAAACACCCCCAAGATCTCATTGACTCATGACTTGCATTTGTCACTCAGCTGCAGGTTGACTGCTATGCCTCTGCTCCATGTGATTTCTTCTCCCAAGACCCAGGCTATGAGCTGAGAAACTTGCAAGCCTCTGAGAGTTTCTCTTAAGACATGGCAAGCAGCACATCTGTTCTCATGCTATGGGCCCAAGCAAGTCACATGGCGCATCTGATCATTAGGGTAGGAAAGTATATTCTGCCTACAGAGCAACACCACAAGTCATACAACATTGGGCAGGAGTGTGTAATAGTTTTACAGGGAAGACAGTGAATAGTCAGGAACAAAAGTATAATGCAATCTGCCACATCAAGCTTACTGAGTTACCATAGGAATTAAGTGGACGATACATACAAAGCACTTAGTGACACAATAAACACTGTATGCATAAATTTTTATTAACTAGTTCAATTCATGAATATATATATATGTATATTTGCCAACACAGGATTAAAATGTGTCACTCTTTGCCTTTTACTCTCCTCTCTCCTCTCAACAACCACCTTCCATACACACCTACGTGCATAAACAGTGGTGAACTTGTACAAAATGCATAGCTTTTAGTGGCACATAGATCTCAGTTTGAAACTCAGTTATGCTGCTTACTCAGTGTGACTGTCTGAGATCACTGTCCTCTCTCAGCCTCAGTCCCCTCATTTGTAAAATGGGAGAAAGCCCACATCATTGGATTGATGTGAACATTAAAACTCAGAACATTTGACCTCTCTTTCCTCTATAGATTTTCCCCAGTCTCTGGCAAGTTCTTAGAATTAAAGTATATACCAAATATGCCAATTTGAGGCAAGTAGAGGATGTCTTCATGCCAGGTACTTAGAAAATGTAAACTTTGAGGATTTCTGCAGTAATTAGTAATGATTGTCACTCTCTTTACTAAAAGAAGCTGTGAGGCTCTTCCCTACCTGAAATGTATAGGATGTCTTCAGGGTTCCTGAATATTCCACACTATTCCTTGCTTCCATGCCATTGTTCATTCTGGCCCCCTACCTGGAATGCCTTTTGTCCCAAATGAAATTCTTTTGGTGGACATTCTAAGATCTTCTCACCATCCCCACCCGACCATAATAATTTGCTAAGTGACTACTCTTGACTCAGTGGTTTTACATTCAGCTTACCCGCCCACACCTGGTATGTTAGTGGACTAGGGTGCTAATTCTTGGGGATTACTTGGGTCAAACCCCAGTCTTCCTGCTTAGCCTGAGAAACCCAGTTGGGACTTTCCCTGGGTAACCCAGTACTGAAGCAAGTAGGGGCCAGTTTGTATGAATAAGGTGCTAAACAATGCACAGGTCATCCTGAGATACCCAAAAAACTATCTGGTGTCAGGTCAAAAAGTGGCACAGTTAACATTGGTATTTTAGAATGATGTCTCTGATGGCTGTAGGAGAGTATACTGGAAAACAGCAAGGCTAGGGAACAGAACAATTGTTCAGACAAGAGATGGTGCCCCAAGAAACATTCCTGGGAAATATTTACCGCATTCCCTCGCTGTATTTCTTTGTGTTTGCTAACTGTTGGGTTCGGACAGTGCCAGGGTCTTCAGTAGAGTGATTCTCCTCCAGTGCAGTGCTACTTATGAGAACAAGCCTTTGTAAGACCTCACAAGAATTTAATATCCAAGTGCACTGTCATTCTTCTCTTGTGACTCATTTCAATTTTATTTTATAAACGTATCAGTAGGGCAACAGACTGGAATGAAAACAAACAAATGACTGTAACATGAAAGCCGCCCTCCATCAGAGAGTCCAGGAAGCACCGCTGCAGAGCTGCATGGGGAAGAGCCTTCATTTTCTCTTTGCTGGAGCAGGATGATTTAAACTATTTTCCTGGATTTTGATGAAATTAAACTACATTCCAGGTACTTCTAGATTTTTACTCTGAGGCTCTTTTCTGGGCCACAATACTGGATTTTCCTCTGATTACCAAACTGTCAACTTTTTATTGGGATGGTGAGGGGATATTTAAATGTTTGATCCCACGTTCGCACATACATCTTTTCTCTCTCTCTTTTACTTAAATTAACATACTATTTTTAATAGAGCAGTTTTAAGTTTACAGAAAATTTGAGTGGAAAATAGAGACCACTCTCATATTCCCCCTTTCCCTGTGACACACAGTACCCCATTATCAACATCTTCATTAGAAGGGTACTTTCTTTCCATTAATGAAC